>NW_028121285.1:0-99877 GCF_965183815.1 Platalea leucorodia
AAGTTGGGAGGGGGGCACAGCCAGGACAGCTGACTCAAAGTGGCCAAAGGGCTATTCCACACCATGTGACGTCGTGCTCAGTATAGAAACTGGGGGAAGAAGGAAAGGGGGGGTTGTTTGGCGTGATGGCATTTTTCTTCCCAAGTAACTGTTTTCGCTTGATGGAGCCCTGCTTTCCTGGGGATGCCTCTGAAGACCTGCCTGCTGATGCGACATAGTGAATGAATTCCTTTTTCTCCTTTGTTTGCGTGCGCAGCTTTTGCTTTGCCTATTTAACAGTTCTATTTTATTTTTTCTTCAATTATTAAACTGTTCTTATCTCAACCCACGAGTTTTGTCCCTTTTACCCTTCCGATTCTCTCCCCCATCCCACTGGGGGGGGGGGGAGTGAGCGAGCGGCTCTGTGGTCCCTTAGTTGCTAGCTGGGGTTAAACCCTGACAAGGCAAGAGGAGGCAATGGGAGGCAAGAGGAGGAGGAGGACGAGGAGGGAAAAGAGAGCAGGATAAACGAGGAGAAAAGAGGAGGAAGAAGAATAGGGGGATGAGTAGGAAAAGGCAAGAGGAAGAGGAGAAGTAGGCAAGAGGATGGAAGAGGAGGGTGTGGAGGGAAGAGAAGGAAAAAGCATCGGGAGGCAACAGGAGGCAACCAGAGCAGGAAGAGCAGGAGGCACACAGGAGGCACCCAGGATGAAGAAGGAAGAGGGTAAAAGGATACCGCGAGAATGAATAGTGAAAGCGAAAAGTAGCAACTATCGAGCATGAGACTGTAATATACAGGAAGGGAAGCAAGGCATATTGCAAGGGCCGGAGCCTGCCAATCAATAGCCAAAACCCATAACACCTTCAAATTCCGTCTAGCACATTCAAATCATGTCTGTTCATTGTCTTGAACCCTTTGATCCCATTGTCAGGCACCACAAAGTACTGACATGTACCACACACAGCTGCTCGCTCACTCGCCCCACCTTGGTGGGATGGGGCAGAGACTTGGAAGGGTAAAAGGGAGAAAACTTGTGGGTTGAGATAAGAACAGTTTAATAGTTGAGGGAAAAGAAAATAGAAGAGTAGTATTAGTAGTAACAATAATATCATAATAACAATACAATAATAATAAAAAAAGGAAGTGATACACTATACAATTGCTCACCACCCACCGACCGATGCCCTGAGCAGCGATCGCTTGCCCCACAGACAACTCCCTCCAGTTTCTATACTGAGCATGACGTCACATGGTATGGAATAGCCTTTGGGCCAGTCTGGGTCAGCTGTCCTGGCTGTGCTCCCCTCCCAGCTTCTTGTGCACCTGGCAGAGCATGGGAAGCTAAAAAGTCCTTGACTAGTGGCAGCACTACTTAGCAACAGCTAAAACATCAGTGTGTTATCAACATTATTCCCATCCTAAATCCAAAACACAGCACTCTACGCAGCTACTAGGAAGAAAATTAACGCTATCCCAGCTGAAACCAGGACATCCCTCAGGAGAGGGGGAAGCGAAGCGAGCAGCATGGCTGGGGGCTTAAGCGGCTTACTTTATGGACTCATTTCTATTTTCACTAAAAACAGTAACAGTAGCATGCTCTAACATTTCTTTTCTCCTTCTTGATGATGATATACTTAATTTTCTTTACTTTTATTCCTCTCCTTCATTCTTACTTGACAAGACAGCTATAACTTAACAGAATTTAGCCCTTGGCATGAAGTTTTTAGAACAGTGGATTTTCTCTCATTGCGACCTCTTTGTTATCATTTCATGGTAACACCTCTTAGACAATATTTGCCCCTAATCCATTTCTGCTCTCTTTCATCCTTATTCCAAGTGTGTGCGAGAGGAGTTTATTTTTTATCAAAAAAATGTCAAGGGACAGATCCCAAACTGGTGAAAGCACAAAGCAGGCCAAAGATTTATGAGATGGACACTGATACAACACCATTATCTTCCTTTTGGATATCTGAAGACCTCATCCTTCAGCAGCATGCACTCAAAGGGTCTGAAGTCCCTCCACCTGCCCTGTAGGTCAGCACTGAAGGGGGAAATCACTGCAGTCAGAGGTGGTGTTTTGATTCTCTTCTCAGCCTAAAGCATCACCTGGGTCAGGAGATATTCCAGGACACCTCAAGGGGCATCATGCTCCTCTGGACCCAAAAGTGGAATCTCAGGTGTCATGGCATACCAACACTTGTGTTCAGGGACCTGCTCAAAACACCCATCTCCTTTTCAACTTGAGTTTGCTCAAGTAACCCCTTGAGTTGATTCCCATCCACTGCTGGTTGTCCTCCTCCACAGGAAGAGAACACAGGGGGCATCCCCCATCCTCATCCTCCTTGCCAGTCTCTCCAGCAGAGCCTGTATTCCTCCACTGCAGAACCCCATGTGAGCAAGCTGTCCCACCACATCTCATTTCATCCAAAGCTGTCACAGTTGTGTGACAAGCCATGGGGCTTCCAGCTCCTCCTGCCTCTGATCCACCTCCTCCTGGCTCTGATCCACCTCCTCCTCCTCCACAGCTCAGCTGTGGGCACCTGGGTGGAGTGCAGACTTCTCACAGGGAAACCTGAGTAGTGACCCTGACCAGAAGACCATTGGACAGCGAGCTGTGCTGAGCTGCACGTACAGGCCTGGCCTTCACGCCTGTGCCGTGCAGAACGGAGCCTTTGGCCGCAGGACAACTTCAGCAACTCATTGTCACAGAGGAGCCTGCAGGCAGCTCCCACTCAGTACTGCCCTTACACCTCCTGCCTGGCCTTGCCTGTGTCTAACAATGCAGCAAGGAGTTCTCATGAGAGCATAGTTTCTGTTAGACTGTAGAGATGATTGAAAGAGTTCTTCTTTTGTAATAAATGCCTCCAGTAGCTTGAATGATCAAAAGAGGGGAATGGCTTCTATGGGTGGGGTGCGCATGGTATGCTGTGTGTGGGTCAGAGGCCTGTTCAATGCTACACCACCTGGGGTTCCCACCATCTAAATGGGACCTAAGATGATCTGCATGATTCTCTCTTCATAGTGTTAGTGCTTATGAACAGCATGTTAAATGATACCTCGCAGAGTCTGACTGCCTTTCTTACTCGAGTTACAATGAACCAGCAGTGAAAAACACTCTCTCGGCACCATTGTGTGCAGCCCCTCCAGTCCCATGGACTGGTAAGGGTGCAGTTTGCTCAAGGAACCCCTGGTTTCATCCCCATCCACTGCTGGTTGCCCTCCTCCAGTGTCCTGCCTCAAAGCACAATGGCCCGGGAGACCTTGCTGGTGGTAACTGAGGCAAAGAGGATGTAGAGTATCTCCGATCTATCTACACCTACTCTTACTAAATTTAGCAGTGGTCTCACAGTATTTCTCACTCTTCCTTAGCTCCTCCTGAAGTAGCAACAGCTCATCTTAATGCCCTTGGATTCCCTTTGCAGCTTCAATTAAGTTTTGAGATGAACCCTGGCAGTGCTTGGATTATGCTGTCCTTGAAGACAAGATGTATCCAGGCACGCTGTTAACATGATTGGCCTGTTCCTTGATTGAATCACCAAGGGAGGGGAGTAAAGACCCCGGTGTGGCGTGCTTTTTGTTCATGCAATGCAGGCAGCTATTGCGTAGAGAAGGGACAGACCTTGTTTCTCTGATGGCACCTGATGGCTGATGCCTCTGACTGATGGCATCAGCCAATGGCACACAGGCACCAAATCCCACTCTCTGCGATGCCATCAGGGGTGTCTGTCATGCACCTGCCCTGAATGGGAATTGCTTTCCTGTAGGTGCTGTGCTGTCCCTGCCAGCCCTGGCGTCTCAGGTTGCTCTGTGGGCCTGGGTTTGAAAATTAGATTGAGTCAACACCCTGAATTCTGTAAGGCAATGTGGGGATGAACATGAGGCAACTGCCAGCAGAGTGAGTGGAGACCTAGTAAATACAGCTCATGGAGAAGAGAAAGAGAGAGCCTGAGCTCTCCCTATGGCACATGACTCCATTCCATCATAGGAATACCTCCATAGGCCACCCTGAACATAATGAGTAGGGAGAGGTTCCATTGCCCTTAATTTGGGCATCAGCTGTCATTTTAGTTGGCCAAAGAAAACTCCCAAGAGTCCCCAAGAAGATGCTGTCAGTGTCTGATGTTGTCCTGTCTCCACATCTGCCAGCACCTATCTTCAATCCCTCTCTATTGCTTGCACCTATCTTTGACCACCTCTAGCACCTCAGCTGTGACCACACATTTGCACCTGAACAGCTCACTCCTGGCCTCCACCACCATTAATTACCATGGGAGCTGAGGCAAGGAGCTCACATGCAGGTGCCTCTTTAATGCCCACCTGAAGAGAGGCAAGAGGAATCCCACCTCCTGTGGGTTGGTGGTGTGCATGGGAGGGAGTGGAGTCCCCTGCCAGCCCCAGGACTACAAACCATGGAGAGGATGCCTTGCCTGACTCAGTTGCATCCCTTCCCTCAGCAGAGGTAAAGGAGAGCACTGTCTCATGTCCTGTCTAATGATGGTCCAAGAAATGTTGATATTTGCACCTAACTCTGTCTCTCAGCAGGGAAATGCCACTGCTGGAAAGAAGTGTCTCTCCCCAGCTGAGGGAGGGAACATCAGCAATTGCTTCAGCCTGTTTCACAGCAGGTTCCCCTGGAGCCCCAGGGACAAATCAAGGGAGCCCAGAGGGGGCAGAGAAATTGCCACCTAGGGCTGGTCCTCTGCTGCTGAGCTGGGCTGGGCTCCTGGGACACAGGGAGCTCATGGGAAACAGCTCTGCCCAGGAGCAGCAGCTCTGCAAAGCGCAGCAGGGCTGAGGGCACTGCCTGCAGGCACCAAGGGGAGAAGAGCAGGGCAGGGAGAGCTTAAAGGCAGTCTGGGGTGTAAGGGAAGTTGAAAGCTCACTGGGGGAGAAATCTTCACAGCCCTCTACGTGGTAAGTACCTGCAGGAAGGGCAATGTACCTGCAGCTGGTGGAAAGATCTCCAAAAGCTGGCGCATCCCAGAGTCAGGAGGACTGCCCCCGTTTCTCTAGTGTAGAGGAGAAGGACGTGCTGCACAGCAGGGCTTCCCTGCTGCACCCTCAGAGGGACAGGGCATCACAGCTGCCTTCCCCAGGGACAGCTGCAGGGGGTGAATGTTTGTGTGCAGCCACGGGTGCAGCACACACACAGAAGGTCAAGGCAGAGTTTGCTATAAAGAGATTTCCCTAGCCTGTGTTTTCAGTGCCCTACTCTGAGGGCAGGGAACAGGAGCAGGGGTGGGGCTGGGGAAGGGAAAGAGAAATAGAAAAGGACCTGTCAAGTTTGGACAAGTCTTTGAGACTCCTGAGCTGTAACTTGGAGTGGCCAGTAGGTCATCTAACAGCCTCCTAAAGTGCCTTCAGCCCCTCCTCTGCCTAGGGACAGCACCAGCATCACCTCTGCTGCACCATCAGGCCTGTTCTGACCTGCCCTTCTGAACCTCCCGACAGGAACATGTGCCCAGCCAGTGCCCTGCAAACAGGCAGGTTTCTGTAGGGCCAAGGGGAGAGGTTGGCATGGGGTCTGTGAGTGCTGACAGGGAAAAGACATGGGACACGGCATCACTTGCCAGGAGGAAAATCTCCAGGCAGCAGCATTACGATCAGGGAACGAGAGGAAACTTACTTAAAAGAGCAATGTTGTGGGAGGGAGAATTCAGAAAACTCTGTATCATCCCCTCCAATGCAGACGCCTTCCTCTGAGCAAGTCCCCTTGCCTTCTCTCCCACCCACCAAAGCCTCTGCCCTCAGGGCTGTGGGGTCCAAGCTGTGAAGCACCTCCTCTGCAGAGGAGCCAGAGCTCCAGCAGAGCCGTGGTGCAGCTCTCCAGCCACGGGCCCAGTTCCCTCTGCAGAGCACAGGGGCTGAGAGCAGCTGCCCGGCAATGTTGGTGTCTGAGAGGTGGCGTGCACAGCTGGGGAAGGGTAACGCTGTCTGAGTGCCCGGCTGCCTCTGCCCTGGCCTCTCTCAGCCAGACCCTCCCTGTATTTTTCCTTCTTTCTCCACTTGTCTGTGTGATTGCTCTTGTTATCCTGGTCTTGCTGTCAGGCTCTCTGGGGGTGGCAGTTTCAGCTGCAGAGTCACACGCTGATCCTGTGGGGCCTTTCGTGCAGCTGTGTCCCTGGGAACAAGTGTCCCAGCCTTCCTCTCATCTGTGAGGCTGTGGACAATGCAGGCTGTGGGGCTGGGGCATGAGCTGGTTTGCCCTTAGCGAGATACCATCATGAAAAAACTGAGGTATCTCCTTGAGGTATCCTTCCAAGCTGTGAGCTGCCCTCCAGAATGCAAATCTGTCCCACAGCATCTTTGTGTTACCTGGAAGCCCCATGGAGAAGCACAGAGATGCAATGGCCAAGGAAATGCTCTTGGGTTGGTGAAATGAGCCCTGCGTGTCCTTGGCTACAAGTGGGCTGCTGAGGCCTTGAGAAAGGGTGGGACATTTAGTGGTCTGCACTGGATCCCTCTTCTCTCAGCAGTGTCTGCTGGCTTTTCACAGGAACATAGCAGTGTGATCGCCCTCAGTCTCAGAAAGGTGCAAGGCCAGGGCCTCTCGGACTGAGGGACAGACCAGCTCCCCTCACTCTGCTCTAATCGCAAGGCAATCCTCGTGCCTTGCAGGATTTGCTCTGTTCTCCCTGAGTGCAACAGAAATACTGAGGGTTTCTGACATCCCAAAACAATCCTCAAGCAAGAGGGGGGAAATTCTTTTTAAAAAAATACTCTCAGTCTGCCTTCTGCATTCCTCATTCCTTAGCACCGGGAGTGCAGATGCTGACAAGCCCTTCTGTTTTAGGGGAGGTTTCATCTGACAAAGCTGAACACCAGGACTGGACCCTGCTTCCACCGTTCCCATGAACTCACTGCTGCACAGCAGGGCTGACACCTCAGCAGCCAGAGGACAGAGGCCCAGCTCCTCACGGCACATTCAACCAGCACCAAAGCACAGCTTCAGCCATGGAGCTGAAGGAAGGTCTCCTAGAACAGGAAAATGTGTGTGTGTTTATGTGTGCTTGTGTGCAGCAAGGGGAGGGTCTGTTGGCTTTTAGTTTTGCTCAGAAAAGTCTCCTCTAACTTGTCAATGACTTTTCCTCCTTGCACGGGTCCCCATGCCCAGAGGCAGCAAATGTCTAATGGCAGCTCCATCACCGAGTTCCTCCTCTTGGCATTCACAGACACACGGGAGCTGCAGCTCTTGCACTTCTGGCTCTTCCTGGGCATCTACCTGGCTGCCCTCCTGGGCAATGGCCTCATCATCACCGCCGTAGCCTGCGACCACCACCTCCACACCCCAATGTATTTCTTCCTCCTCAACCTGTCCCTCCTTGACCTGGGCTCCATTTCCACCACTGTGCCCAAAGCCATGGTCAATTCCCTGTGGGACACCAGGGCCATCTCCTACCAGGGATGTGCTGCACAGCTCTTTCTGTTTGTCTTTTTGATGTCAGCAGAGTTTTCTATTCTCACCATCATGTCCTACGACCGCTACGTTGCCATCTGCAAACCCCTGCACTATGGGACCCTCCTGGGCAGCAGAGCTTGTGTCCACATGGCAGCAGCTGCCTGGGGCAGTGCGTGTCTCTATGCTGTGCTGCACACAGCCAATGCATTTTCACTCCCCCTCTGCCAAGGCAATGCTGTGGACCAGTTCTTCTGTGAAATCCCCCACATCCTCAAGCTCTCCTGCTCAGATGCCTACCACAGGGAAGTTTGGGTTATTGTGGTTAGTATCTTTGTAGAATTTGGGTGTTTTGTTTTCATTGTGGTGTCCTATGTGCAGATCTGTGCTGAAGATCCCTTCTGAGCAGGGACAGCACAAAGCCTTTTCCACGTGCCTCCCTCACCTGGCCGTGGTCTCCCTGTTTATCAGCACTGGCATGTTTGCCTACCTGAAGCCTCCCTCCATCTCCTCCCCATCGCTGGATCTGGTGGTGGCAGTTCTGTACTCAGTGGTGCCTCCAGCAGTGAACCCCCTCATCTACAGCATGAGGAACCAGGAGCTCAAAGACACATTGAAGAAGCTGATTCAATCAGCTCTTTTCAGCAGCATTAACCTGCTCGTGTCTCTTCAGAAGTGATTTCAAATTCATCTCCGGAACCTCCTGCGCTTTGGGCATTTTGCCTGTGATAACCCTGTCTGTCCATGCCTGCAGCCACTCCACTCCAGCAGAGGCCTGAACCCAGCCTGTCTGACCCAGAGGCCTGTTCACATGTGTCTGGCACAATGGTACAGCTCGCCTCCCATGTCGCATCTCTGGAATAAAAGGGGATTTCCTCAATGCTGGTGCCTGGAGGTTGGGCTCTTCTGCCAAAGCTGAGGTCAGGCTGAAGAAATTGCCCCCACAATGCCATGCTGCTTTGCTTGGCTTCTCCATGGGATGGGGGGAGGAGGGCATGGGGCAATGTGTTAGAGAATGGGCCTGGGCTGAGCCTTCACCTGTGGGTGCCCAGTTCCTCTGGAGATGGTGAATGATCGACAGGGATCTGCCTGGGACATCACCCCACGGCTTTCAGGCACCACGGCCCGGTCGCTCTGCAGAGCAGTACCAACAGCTTGGGGCCTTGTGGAGAGCACAGGGAGGGGGTAGGAGCGGCAGGTCAGGCCAGGACAGACAAACTTCCCTGGTGAAAGGCTCTCTGGGGGCAGGGACATGCCTGGAGAAGAGCAAAGCAGCAACTCTCTGCTTCCAGAGGGTTATAAATGACAAAGAGAAATCTATTTCTGAATGCACCAGCTCGGGCAGGCTTTTCTATTGCTTGGGCAGCCGGAGCAGCCTGAGGATCCCCTGGGCCAGGAGTCTTTTCCTGGGAGAGGGGCTGGCACAGAGGGGCTTGCTGGCAGTGAACAATAAGGATGTCTTGGAGACAGGAGTAGACACTGGCTTCCATCTCCTCATGCCATGGCTGGCCCTCAGCCCTGCACCTGATGGGGAGGCTGAGACACCTCTCTGCCTCCCAGGAGCTACTGTGACCTTCAGAGGGGCTGGGGCTGTGGGGTTGAGTGTGCAGAGCTCTGCAGTACCCATCAATGGGCACTGCCACGGGGTCAGCCCAGAATGGGCTGCTTTTCTGGGCTGGACAGGAGGGAGACGGGTAGGGTGCGGGAAGTGATGGGGAGAGCCAGAGAGGGACTGGGCTGGGCTGGGAAGTGCTCAGGAGAGGAACGCACTGAAGTTAGCTGAGCTGTCCGACCTTGCAGGGTGAGGACTCACACCAGGGGCTGGTGCTGCAGAGCCAGGGCTCATGGAAGGGAGCTGAGACTTGCGGATGCAGGAGAGAGGAGGCTGCTCTGTGCCTTTGGTGCGATGGAGAGTTGGGGCAGGTGCCCCAGGACATTTGTAACCCCCCAGCCTTTCTCCCTGGCCATTTCCAGCACTGGCAGCACACCCCAAGTTTATGGGTGAATTGTCCTGCTTGGCCATTTCCAGCCTCCTGCTTGGCTCAGTGCTTGAATCCCTCTGCTCCAAGATGGTCAGGGACTGGAGCACCTTTCCCCTGAGGACAGGCTGAGAGAGATGAGCTAGTCCAGCCTGGAGAAATGAATGGTGAGAGGACCTCACTGTGGCCTGCCAGTACCTACAAGGACTTGATGGAGAATAGAGAGACAGGCTTTTCACCATGGGGCATGGTGGGAGGACAAAAGACAGGGGGTGGGAGGTGAAAGAGGAGAGATTAAGCCTGCAGATAAGGAAAGTCTGTTTCAGTGTGAGCTGAGCCAAGCGTTGGAGCAGGTCACCCAGAGATGCTGTGCAGACTCCGTCCTTGGAGGTTTCCAGACTCAGACTGGATCAAGCCATGAACAACCTGGTCTGACCCTTTTTTTTCTGGCAGGTTGGACTGCAGAACTCCCGAGGTCCCTTCCAACTTGAACTGATCCTATGGTGTCAGGCCCCTTCTCTGAGAACCACAGAGCAAATGTTTATGGGGCAGGAATCTTCCTGTGCTGTATGTGACCACCTAAACTAACATCTCAGCCAGCGAAAAAAGGTCGATACCCCAGTGTGACTCTTTCTCGGCAAAGACTGAGGGGTATCGCTAACAGTCCTGGGCAGGAACTGTCTTGGGGGCACAGGGCTCTGGGCAAGACACAAAATGACCTTTTTTTTAAATGCTGCTAGCCTGAAAAGAAAAATGTTTAGAAAATGTCAATAAACATAAAACAAAGAATTAAACACAAAGATGCAAAGCAAAGAAAATGTTTGAAAACACTTTTGAGCTTTTAAATTTTATTGTGGTTGGATGTAGGACCCAAACGCCTTCAGCTACAGGGACACAGACACCTCCTGCCAGTGCAGATGCCCTGGGAACCCCCTGCCCAGCCTCTGCCCGCACATCCTGAGGGGCTCTGCTCTCCCACACGTCCTGCCTGATAGCTGCCAGCCCCAGGCAAACACCTCGGGTACATGGAGGCCTCTGCAAGCCGCCCGGATGTTTTATGGTCAGACAACCAAGGTCTGCCTGGAAAGGTGAACAAATCTGCAACACTGAGAAAAAAATAGGAGCCCATTTTCACCAGCTGAAACAATTGAGTACTTTTAATATAACGGCAGGGTTTTCCCATCATGCCAGAGTGGGAATTTGCAGGGAGTGCATTAATCATAGGAGAAAAAATATTGATCTCCTGTACTTGCATTATGGCTGCTCTATCTATTATATTACGCTGCATATTCCATCTCCCTTATCTTTCAGGTCTTCCCCCCTCTCTTGATTAAATGCCCATGTCTAAGGGCATCTTCTCACCAGAGGTAGCGGGACATTTGCCCTTCCCATTTCTCTCCAGGCTCCCCCCTCCCCTTCCTTTTTGTTCATTCAGATGCCTCCCAATTATCTCGTCGATGCTTTGAGCTTCAGGGACTTAGAAGCTCGCCCCGTCTTTCAGAAGTCAAATGAACTCTTTAATCAGCTCCTTCATTGCATTTATATCTATCCCTTCCTATCTCTCTGTCAAAAACAGTTCTTGTATGGCTGTCGTCGTTGGCCATCTCCACCCCAGGATGTCCTATGCTGTCCCACGCCTGTGCCTGTTTCCCTGCAGGCTGTAGACACACGATCCACTTCCCCACCTTGCTCTCATCCTCCCATGTCCCTGCCTGTACCAATATCTCTGAAACAGAAAGCCACGGGCTGATCACAAACACCTCCACCACCAGTGACCCGTTGCACCACACCACTACCCTTCAAGTGACATTTCATCTTCCTCATGCCCAGGCTCAGACTCCAAAGCTTTTCCTTCCTCATGCTGTTTCCTCTACAAAGGAAATCTTCATCCTCCCTGAAACCACCTCTCAAGCGATTGCAGGCTACTACAACCTTGCCCTTGGCCTCTATGCCATGAGGCCAAAGCAGCCCAGGTCCCTCAGTCTCTCCACACAAGCCATGTGATTCAGCCCCTTCACCCCAGCTTGGCAGGCCACCTCTGGACCTTCTCCAGCTCCTCCTCATTCCTGCAGAACATGGAGCCCCACACCAGGACAGATTATTTCAGATGTGGCCACAACAGCGCTGAGTCAAGGCAACTCCCCTTGTCTGGGTGGTCTCGCTCATCCTAATTCAGCCCCGTGTGCAGCTGGCCTTACTCATGGTCAGCATGCTCCACTGGCTCCTATTGCATCCCTTGTAGCGACCACGGTCTTCTCCTCAGGCTCACTCCTCAGCTGGTCAGCTCCAAGCTTGCCCTGATACATGGGGTTATTCTTCCCCTGATGCAGGACTGGCCACTTCTCCTTGTCAAACTTGATGAGCTTTTTGTTGGCCAAATCCCAGGGTTTCCCAGGGTCCCCATGAACTGAATCTTCCTTGTGTCAGCTGTTCATGTGTGCATGTAGGTGGCTCACCCTGTCCTGTGGTGCCTCTAACAAGATGACAGCATGAGGAATTGAAGGCCATGATGGATAATAAAAGGAGGTAGCAGTTTAATGGCCTTGCTGACCAAGGTAGGAATTCCCAATGCTGCCAGCCCAGAAACACCAAAGGAGGGCAACAGGCAAGCAAAGCCAGGGCCAGCGGGTAAAAGGAAAACAGAGGTGGCCTTCTTGAATGAGAGGGATTGAGGATGACCAAAGGGAAGAACCTGGGAGGGGGGACACAGGGAATCAGAAAGTTGGAGGTGAAGCAAAGGGTACAACCAGGGCTGCTTGTGGGCACCTGTCAACTAGCCCTCAGTCTCAGCAGGGAATCAGCATGGCTGGGCACACCTCTGATGGGCCTGCACAGGAATGCAGACGGCTTGGGGAGCAAACAGGAGGAATTAGGAGTCTGTGGGCAGTTCTTGAGCTGTAATCTCACTTGGGTATCAGGGACGTGGTCAGATAGCTCACACCACTGGAGTGTGGCCATGGATGGAAGCTGCCTCTTTAGGAAGGATGGGGCAGGTCAGTGAAGAGGGGAAGGTGCCCTGTCTGTGGGCAAGCAGAAGGAAAGCATGGAGCTCTGGTAGTGACAGGTGAGGAGCCAGATGAGAGCCGACGGATCAGGATTAGTGGGCAGAGCAACATTACCACGGGTAATGTTGTAGTTGGTGTCTGCTGTGGACCAACTGTATTAGGAAGAAGCAACAGATGAAGCCTTCTTCTGATGAGTAGAAGCAGCTTCTCATTTGCAGGCCCTGGTCCTTGTGGCAGAGATTACCCAGCTGGACATCTGCCGGAGGGGCAGCACAGCAGGGCACAAGACACTCAGGAGGTTTCTGGAGGGCACCAAGAACCTCCCGAGCATTCAGAGAGGGTGTTAGGAAAGCCAAAGCCCATCTCGATCTCAATCTGGTAATTCCATCTGGACATGAAGGGCATCAAGAAAGGATTTAACAACGATGCCAGCAGCAAAAGGAAGGCTCAGGAAAATGTGGACCTGCTGCTAGATGGGGTGTGATGCCGGTGACAGAGAACACAGAGCGGGCCAAGGTACTCCACGCCTTCTTCCACTCTGCGTTTACTGGTAAGACCAACCTTCAGGAATCCCAGGCCCCCAAGACCAGAGGCAAGGAGCAAGGAAGACTTACCCTTGGTGCAGGAGTCTCAGCTTAGGGAACATTGAAACAAACTGCACATGCATAAGTCCTTGGGACCTGAGGGGATGCACTCATGAGTGCTGAGGAAGATGGCTGATGTCCTTGTAAGGTGACCTGAAATCATGTTTGAAAGGTCAAGGGGATTTGGTGAGGTTCCTGAGGACTGGAAGACAGCAAATGGAAACCTTATCTTGAAGCAGAGCAAGAAAGAGGATGCAGGGAGCTGTCAGCCTGTCTCCCATTCTACCCCTATAGACAAGCTGAGCAAGTATGGACTGGCTAAGTGGAAAATGAGAGGGACTAAAAACTGACTGAGTCCCAGAGGGTTGTGTCCAGTGGCACAAAGTCCAGCTGGAGGATAATCACCAGTGGGGTAGCCCAAGGGTTGATACTGGGTCCCATTTTATTCACCCTTTCATTACAGTCCTGGATGATGGGACCAAGGGCATCCTGAGCAAGTTCGTGGATGATCTAAACTTGGGAGGAGTGGCTGATACACCGGCTGGTTGCACTGCTGCTCAGAAGGACCTGGGCAGGCTGGAGAACTGGGCAGAGAGGAACCTCATGAAGTTCAACAAAGGGAAACACAGAGTCCTGCCCCTGGGCAGGAAGGACCCCATGGACCAGGACAGGCTGGGGGATGGCTGGCTGGAAAGCAGGTTTCTAGAGAAGCTGACCACGAGCCAGCAGTGTGGCTGTGTGGCAAAGCAGGCCGACAGCCTCCTGGGCCGCATTCAGGAGAGGTTTGCCAGCAGGTCAAGAGAGGTGATCCTGCCCCTCTAGTCAGCGCTGGTGAGGCCACATCTGGAGTGCTACGTCCAGTGCTGGGCTGCCCTGTACAAGAGAGACATCGACTTACTGGACCAAGTCCAGCAAAGGGCCACAAAGATGATGAAGGCACACAAGCATCCTTCAGGAGGAGAGGCTGAGAGAGCTGGGACTTTTTAGCCTGGAGAAGGGAAGGCTCATGGGGATCTTATCAATGTGTATCAACACCTGATGGGAGAGAATGAAGAAGAGGGAGCCAGACTTTTCTCCGTGGTGCCCAGTGACAGACAATGGGTAGAAACGGAAGCACAGGAGCTTCCATCTCAACACAAGAAAACACTTTTCTCCTGTGAGGGGGGTGGATCACTGGAACAGATTGTCCAGAGAGGTTGTCAAGCCTCTGTCCATGGAGATATTCCAAACCCAGCTGCACCGTGTATTGGGCAACCCCAGGAGGTGCCCTAGTCTAGACCAGACTAGGCAATCTACACAGATACCATGAAGAAGAGTCAGAAGGAACCAATGGAGGTCTCTAGTGCCACAATCTGCTCTGAGTAGGGAGAGCTTGTCCCTTAGATCAGGCTGGTCAGTGTTTTCTCCCCTTGAGTTTTGAAAATCTCTGGGCCCCAGACCCAACACTAAGCAACTATAAAGGTGTGGGCTTTTTTCCTTAAACCTCATTTGAAAATCCCCCTCTTGCTTCTTGTCGTCGTTGTGTCTTGCCCTCCTCTTTCCCTCCTGACTGCTAGACAGATCCTGATGCCTACTCTGACCAAGGACAATCACAACCTTCTCTCCAAGTGTGGCAACACCAGGATCCCCTGCGACTGCACCGCCAGGCGTTGGTGGACAGGTCCAAGGAGAGAGACACCCTGGGGATCCCTGCATGGGCTCAGAGGAGGGCATGTGGAGACACCCAGCACCTAACAGAGAGGGAATGTGGCAGTGCCTGTGGGCTGACACTGAGAGAGAGCTGGGGGCAGCATGGGGGAGCAGAGAAGACCTCCAGCAGCTCCTCTGCGTACCTGCTCAGGGAGTAATGCACTTGGTGGTGCTTCTGAGAGAGGATGGTGGCATGGGAGGGGAGGTACTAAGAGCTGTGGTGCAGGGCACCGGGGCTCAGAACTAGGTCTGGGCTTCCCAGCAGGCAGTGCCAGTGGCTACAGCCGCCAAAGAGCCCTGACCATGGAGAAAGCAGCAGCGCATCTCCTCCCAGCTGTGGAGAGCTGCTCTGGCTGCAGAGAGGCTACCGGGAGTGCTGCGGTCAATCCTGGCTGCCCTGCATCTCCCCACCCAGCCTGTCTCTTGGGTCCCCGGAGCAATTGAACTGACTGGGGTGACAGCCCTGCCTGGGTAGGGACTGAGGGGAACTCTGGGCTGAGTCATGCTTCCTTCAGAGCAAGCCCTGACGCAGGGTCCCAGCCTCCCTTTCGATGCCACCCTTGAGGAGGGGTGATGGCACGACGGGATGCGCAGTCGTGAGCACCAGTCCTTCTTCATCCACTTCCCAGGCCTGGTGGAGCTCCCGGACAGCAAGGACTTCTGGCTCTGCACCATGACCATGCTTTAGGGGACCCACACCCTGGGCATTGTCTTGGATTAGGTGAACGCTGCTGTTTTTGTCTCTGAGGCAATTTCCATCCCAGGTCATCTCTGTTCTGAGCTCTTCCTAACCATCCTCCCATCTGCCTGGCTGTTCCTCGCCCCCTCCTCACCACCCCCGCAGGGTCCCAAGCTGGTGATGCTGCTCTGCAGGGTGATTTGGCTGTGGTGCCTGGGGTCACAGGGCGACTCCGCACTGGCCTTGCTGCTCAGGGTGTGGGGCAGCTCCAGCTGGATGGGGATGACTGCTGCTCATCTCCCCACTGCACTGGGGAGATCCCGTTTTATTACAGAGAGGCTATGGGGCAGTCAGCTCCACCCCGGTGTTAGACACACTCTTACCCAGGCTCCAGGTGAGACAGAGCAGGTTCATGCCTCTGGAGAAGCGAGACAAATCCAAACATTTCTCTAGGAACACAATAACCACAAGTAACAATAATAGGAAAGGTAATGATAATGGTATTGGTAACAATAATGATAATACACCAAAGCACCAGGTTTGGATGGGATATCCTGGGAGTTGTTTGCAGAGAGAGATGGAGAGTTGATCACTATTGCAGAAACTTTCATGTAATCCTAATTCCACCCTTGAGCTCCTGGTTCCTCATGCTGTAGATGAGGGGGTCACTGCTGGAGGCACCACTGAGTACAGAGCCGCCATCACCAGACCCAGGGGTGGGGAGGAGATGGAGGACGCCTTCAGGTGCTGATAAAGAGGGAGACCACGGCCAGGGGAGGAGGCACGCGGAAAAGGCTTTGTGCTGTCCCTGCTCCCAGGGGATCCTCAGCACAGTCGTGCACATTTTCCCACGAGACCCAGGAGGGTCCCGCAGCAGTTTTTTGGAGAAGGGTTGTGCAGCCTGGAAGCACAGGGAGGCAGGAAAGTTCTCACGTCAGGCGCAGACACTGAAGCTCTGACACCGCAGTGACCCGTTCTCTGACAGCGGTTCAAAGGAGCATTTTTACCTCACCACGAGCCTTCCTTGTGCTCATTTGGGTCACGGCCCTGGAACACGCCAGGAGCACAGGCACCACCGCCACCGGAGGGCAGACACGCGCCATGCCCCGCCCACCAGCTGCCAGCAGAAGTCCCGCCCCTTCCCAGCTGCCTCAGGGGCCATTTGCCCCAGAAGGCACTCCCCTCTACGGGTCACGTGCTTGGTTGTGATTGGCTGGAAGGAGCAGCCACCCCTTCTGGTTGACCCGGAAGTACATCTGACCCAGAAGGCTCTTTCCCTGCATACACCAGGGCTGCCATTTTGTTTTGGCCACCATTTTGTTTAGGCTGCCATTTGGGGCGTGGTGGTGCCATTTTATGACGTGGTGCCACCATTTGACGACAGTGAGCTGCCATGATCTTAAACATCACACTGCTCTGTGGTTGGCTGACAGCAATTGCTTGAGAGCATCAAACCCACGTCTTCTCAGGAAATCCTGTGATTGGCTGGCAAGAGGAGCCTCCCCTCCCTCTGTGCCCAGAAGCAGTCAGCAAGCGAAGCCCCCTGTCATTACATACAGGGAGGCCGCCACTTGTGACAGCCTCATTCCCCACAGGTTCTCATTCCCCACGTGATCTCATACTGCCCTCTGGTTGGCTGGCAGCCATTTCTTTGACACTGTCAGACCCATGTGTTCCCATGCATCCCTTTGATTGGCTGCCTGCCTCCTTTGGACAAGGACGTGCTCAGATAGAAAAATATGTACATTTATATACAATATAAACATTTTTATAAATATATCTAAAACTGAGTGTTCAAATAAGTATATACTATATTTTTATTTATTTATGATTAGAGACAGTATTTTAAATACATACACTTCTATACACATATATATGTGTATGCATTTATATATAGATATATGTTAACATTTATAAAGGCAGAGAAATTGAGTCTATATAGCAATTGCAACATAGGTATCAAATGGATAAAACCTTCTTTAATAAGAGCTACTGGAAGGAATAATCAGAGTTTAAATGTGAATAGAAAACAAAGTACAAGGGTGGGTCGAGGTCCCCCACTTTACCAGGCTGCAGAAGCAGCCCAGACATGGGCTGGGGTGGGGGGAACTTCAGGAGCATGGTGAGGACACAGCCAAGCTGGAACATGCCCGAGGGCTATGGCCCCCTCCCAGGAGGCCACCAAGGGGCCCTTGGCCCAAATCCTGTCAGCATACAAAGAAGAGCCCAGTCCTGTGAACCAGCCTAGGAGGCTCCCGCATCCCAGCCCAGCCCAGCAGGATGGCCATGCAGGGTGAACTGGGGAAGACTCTCAGATTTTCCTTGTGCTGCAAGACACAGGCAATGCTGTCTGCGAACATGAAAAACCAGGACGAAATGCCAACTTCAGAAGAATATGTGCATGGGGACCATATGGAAAAGACTCACAGAGGATCTGAGAAAAGACCATGCGAGTGAGAGGAACTAGCCAATGAGCCCATGAACAGCAAACTGGATTTTGAGGTGCCAAAGAGAGGGGAAGGGTGCTGGTGGGGAACTCCCTTTCCCCAGGGTTGTGGGGGATCTGACAGCTACCTGTAAGACCAGTGGGGGGTGTGGGCTGGTGATACATGTGTTTCCTTGTCCTGAGGTTGATAATCTGACTGAATGCTTCAAAAAGCCTTGGCTGACTGAGTGAGGGGAGAAGTCAGGAGTGCGCTGGGACTTGTCCAGGTCCACCTGAGCCAGACCAGGCAAACCCAGTATGCTGTGTCTATGTCCTGTCAAAGGATGGGGAAGGGAGTGGTGGTGGTGGATGGAAATGTGTTGAATACTGTAGGAGCTGAGCAGGATGCACACGGTATGGAATAAGGGGTGCAGATTGTACTGGGTCCAGCTGGGATGAAGTTAATTTTCTTCTTAGCAGCCCCTATGGTGCTGTGCTTTGCCTTGGTGGCCAAAACAGCTTTGACAGCAAGCCGACATTGTAGCTACTGCTGAGCAGTGCGTGCACAGCATCAAGGCCTTCTCTGTTTCTCGCTCTGCCCCGACAGCGAGGAGGCTGGCTGTGGCAAGAGGCTGGGAGGGGACAAAGCCAGGATAGCTGACCCCAACTGACCAAATCGATATTACACGCCATACGATGTCATGGTCAGCAATAAAACTGGGGAGGAGGGTGTGTTCTCCAAAGTGTCCTTTGCTCAGAGACTGTCCGGGCATCGATCTCCTGCTGTGAGTGCTTACTCCTCCACTTATTAAACTGTCTTTATCTCGACCCATGAGATGTGTTTTCTAGCTTTTGCCCTTCCCGCTCCCTCCTCCATCCCGCTGATGGGGAGTGAGCAAGTGACAGGGTGGGGGCTGCCACATGAGGTCACCCCGCCATGTCAGCACATAGCAAATAGGTTGGTATGTGCTTGAGTAGATGATAGGCTGAGAGCTGGCACATGGCTTGTGTAAGTGGTTGTGAGATTACTGATGCCTGAGTAGCTGATAGGCCAAAAGCATGCACGTGGCTTGTGCCGGAGCTTGTGAGGTCACTTGTGCCTTTGTATCTCATAGGCGAGTGGATAGCAAGTAGGTGGATATGTGGTGGTCAGGTCACCGGTGCCTGAGTAGCTGATAGGCAAGAGGGAGACACATGGCTTGGGTATGTACTTGTGATGTCACTCTTGGCTGAATAGCTGATAGGTCAGGGCCAGGTGCATGGCCCTGACAGGTGCTTGTGAGGTCGCTGGAGGCTGAGTACCTCAACAGCAAGTACATGGCAAATGGGTGTAGATGTTCTTGTGAGGTCACGGGTGCCTGAGTAGCTGATAGGGCAGGAGCAGGCATCTGGCACTGTACTGGTTTTGGCTGGGGTAGAATTACCTTTCTATTTAGTGAAATAGTGAGCGACTGTGTGGGACTTAGCTGCTAGCCGAGATTAAACAACAACAGGTATGTGTACGTTGTTTTGAGGTCACTGCTGCCTGAGTAGCTGATAGGGCAGGTGGTTCTGAGGTCATTGGTGCCCAAATAGCCCATAGGCCTGGAGCAGGCCAACATCAGAGGTAGATGCTGTGACATCATCTGTGGCTGAGTAGCAGATAGGCCAGGGGCTGTGTATGAGCTTGCGATGTCACTGGTGCCTGAGTAGCTGATAGGTCAGGAGCTGGCACATAGCTCATGTAGGTGCTTCTGATGTCACCAAAATAATATTTAGACCATGCCCTAATACGACTTTTTGAAAGAACTATCATCAGCAGAAGTCCTTACACTGCACACACATGTGACAGTGTAACTCATGCACACGCAGCATTGGCAGTAGGAGGGTGTGAGGTCACCGTCAGTATAACCCATGAGCACACAGAGGTGGCAGTAGGAGGGTGGCAGTGGTCACATCACCAATGGCACCCCATGGCTGTGGGGCTCGGTGCAGAGCAGCCGTGTGCTGTCCCAAGGGCATCACGGGGGACAGGAGCTGCCCATCCCCGTGTCTGCGAGGCCGAAGGAGCAGCCCCTGCAGCCCTGGCTGGAGCAGTCGGGGTGGGGGTGGCTCGGGGGCACCGCAGGGATGTGCCTGGGCACGGTGCCAGGAGGAAACCACAGACTTCCTGCCCGGGCGCTGCGCGGGGAGCGCGGGGAGCGCTGCGAGGCCACGGGGGCTGTGGTTTGTGCACCTGCAGGCTGGAGCTCCTGATCCGCCTGCGGGGAATAACGGCCCCTTGGTGACAGGCTAAGAGTCAGGGACATGTCTGAGCCTCTGGGCCGTGGATCTGCTGCCAGGGCAGGGACATGACGGACCTTCCAAGGGGCTCTCCAGGGAAGGATGGGTGAGCCAGCACTCCTGGGATGGGGCTCTGGCCTGGGCTAAGGCCCTTTCCCAGCTGCTGCTCCCAGCACAGCGGGGTCTGTAGCAGGGTCAGGGGCTCCTTCCTTCCCTTCCTGACACAGCCTCCGGTGCAGTCCCAGCCCTGTGGTTCCCATGGCACGGGCATGGCTGGACACTCTCACCTTGGGCTCTTGGATGTGCCTGGCATAGGAGATGCGCAGTGCTCCTGGTCAACACAGCAGGGCTCAAGGGGTGAAAAACCCATTTCCCCCCGCCCACAACCAGCCCTGTCCTGTGACAGCCCCCCACCACAGTGACGTGACACCTGCAGCAGAGCCGTCTCTCATATATGGTCATGAATGGCACTGGAGAAGTTCATTGGAGGGCTGGGCTGCGTCGGAGGGGAGATAGCTCCCGATAATGTCTAAAAAGGTCCTGCTGTTTTGATTGGCTTGTCCTGTAGCTGGGCTGGGATCTGCAGAGATATATTGCCCTCCCGTTATCACTGTCCCCATGAGTCCCCAAGAGCTGTGGCAGGGAGTGTGGCGCGGCAGGGATGTGCTGGCAGGGCAGGAGGCTCCGGATGGGCACAGAGGGACTCCTGTCCCCTCAGATGCTGTGGCTGCTCCTCTGGGTACAGCTGTGCAGAGGTAAGTGCCAGTTCCATTGTCCCACAGCCCAGGGCCAGCGGGTACCCGCATGGTCATCGGGATCTGTCTGGGAATAGGGTTGCTTTGCAGGTGCTACTGAGATGAGGGTCAGAAGGTGCTCAAGTCCCTGGACCCTGTGCCTGCCTGTCTGGGTGGGAGAGTACCTCCTTTTCCAGGGCTCCGGTGTTGAAGGCAGCCTGTGCCTGGCTGGATTCGTAGACAGCCTGTCCTGGGGTACCCTTTTGGGACCGCCTGTTGCCCAGCACTGTGCCTCTGGAGCCGGTGGTGGCCTAGCTGGTGACGGCAGCACCCAGAGATGCCCAGGGCACTGCCAGCCTCTGGGGTACCCCGGAGGGTTTGTGTGCTGCTGACTGCCCCCTTGTTCCAGGGGAGCCCTGACCCCATGAGGGCAGTTTGTGCCCCGCGGAGAGAAGGGGACGGGGGCATCTGCGTAGAGAGACATCCTTCCTGGGGGGCCCGGCCCAGTGCAGTGGCCCTGACACCAGGGGCAAGGAGGGGATGTGGGTGGGGGCATCATCGGAATCGTCTTGGTGGGAACACAGAAAGCCCTGGGGGTGGGGGTGGGTACGGATGGTGCTGGGGCTGGCGGTTTGCATGGGAAGCTGCAGGCCTGGGTACACGGGGCTGTCGAGGGGGTGCTGGGCTGGGGAAGAGAGGGTGCGCTGTGCAGGGCTGGGCACAGTGTGCAGGTGTGTGTGGGCAGGGGGCAGGTGGCTGCTGGGGTGGGAAAAGGTGCCTTGTGTGGTGGGATGGCGAATGACCCAGCAGGGCCAGAACTGCACACAAGCAGCCTTGCGCAGCCCATGGGGATAGAAGGGACCCCCACACTGCCCTGGGGACAGCCTCGAGGGGAGAGGGCTCCCACCCTGGCACCTCTGACATGGCCTGGGCAGGGGCTTCCTCCAGACCCACAGTGCTGGGGCTTGGTGCTGTGCCTGACTGGTCCCATGTTTGTGTTTGAAGGTGCTGCGGAGGTGAGGCTGGTGAATGGTGGCAGGCGCTGTGCTGGGAGAGTGGAGGTGAAACACGAGGGCCAGTGGGGGACCGTCTGTGGTTTCTACTGGAGCATGAACGATGCAGCAGTGGTTTGCAAGCAGCTGGACTGTGGGTCTGCTGTTGGAGCTCCTCAGTATGGACACTTTGGGCCAGGATCTGGCCCCATTTGGATGGATGCTGTTGGCTGTAATGGCACCGAATCTGTCCTCTCTGACTGCCCACACGGCGGATGGGGTGAAAATAACTGTGGTCATAATTTGGACGCTGGAGTGATATGTTCAGGTAACAGAACAGCCTGTTCCTCCGCTTTGGGAATGTGACTGGGAAAGGGACCTTGGGTGTGCCCTCAGGGAGCAACAAGTGGGCACCGGATCACTGCCCAATGTGATCAGTCGCACTGCTGAACTGGGACTGTCATTGCTGGTGTTCCCAGTCCCTGGGAAAAGCCCAGAGGGAGCCAACCACAGGACGAACTGACCCTGCCACAGTGTCTCAGCCCCTCTTCAGTCAATGTCTTGGGCTGCAGGTGAATCCTCCATCCCTGCCCCGGGTTTTCCACTGATCTCCACTGGTCTCCACCCATTCTGCCAGTTCCCAGCCAACAGTGCTGAGGGTGCCTGTGCTGGAGAAACCAGGGGGGACTTGCTTGGCACTCCACACCTTGGAGGAACGGCATGAGATGGCTGGTCCCCCAGGTCATTCCCCTTGACAGGCACGAGTACCTCAACTGAATCAAAAGGGCTTTTTGGAGAGCATGAGTGCTGGGCCCTGGGAGAGGAGCAGGGTGGCACACAGCCCTTCGCTGCCTGTCCCCGGGGCTCGGCTGTGTGGTCCAGCACTGCAAGGCTTAGGAGCTGGGCAGCTGCCTGACTCTGGCTGCTCCCTTCTGCATCACTGCATGCACAGGCTCGTACTGGGAGGTCCCTGGGGCTGTGACAGCCCCACAGGGGCACGGCCCCATGCAGGCAGCGCTGACCTGCTGCCCAGCCTCGCCTGCCTGCCCATGGTTCCCCACACTGCCCCATGAAACAGAGGCTTTGGCATCATTTACTGACTCTCATCTGTGCCTGCTGTTACCCTCTGAGCCAGCATGAGCCCAGGGGGGCATGCGGGTCTCCTGTCCCTCTGCCTGGCTGTTGGCCTGGGACCTGTGCACCTCTGGGCAGAGCACTGTGTGCCTGGCTGAGGACACCCCCTCCAAGCAGGCATCGGAGGGGTCTGGGCAGGCAGCAGCCATGGTAACAGCCGCACCATTGCTGTGCTCTGTGACATCTGCCCCTCACAGGAACCTCCCAATGCCCCAGAACACCCCTGGGAGAGGGGTGCATTTCTGGCTGCATCAAGGTGGTGGTCCTGCCTGATCCCAAGCTCTGGAGGGGCTGAACAGGCTGAAGCAGTCATTATCATGTGGGCCAGTTCTCCCAGACCCAAACTGCTCACACCGCTGCAGTGCTGGGGGGACCATGCCGGGCAGCACAGGGTGCCTTGTGCAGCAGCAGGTTGTCTGAGCGGTGCCTGGTGCTGTGACAGACACGTACCCTCTAGAGCCGTGATGGTGTAGAGAAGGGGTGCAGGGGGGCCTGGATGTGTTTGTGTCACCAACACTCCCCCAACAGCTTCCCCTGGGATATGCAATGGGCCATTTGGTCATGGCTTGCTTGGAGGTGATGTAGGATGTGGCCATGTATCTGTCAGAGGGCTCTGGGAACTCCCAGTTATTTTGTTTTTTTCCAGGATTTGTCCGGCTGGTGGAAGGGAAGAGCCGCTGCTCAGGACGGGTGGAGATCCATGACGGGGACCAGTGGAAACCTGTCTGTGACTCCCACTTTGGTCCCAAAGCTGCTGACGTGGTCTGCAGGGAGTTGCAGTGCGGCGTGGCCCTGCCTGTGGCTGGGGCAGCTCACTTTGGAGATGGGATGAGTCCCATGTGGCATGGAGAGCTGCAGTGTGTGGGGAATGAATCCCTCCTCGTCTCCTGCCCCAGGGGTTCTCCCAGGGACCAGCCCTGCACCCACACGAACAGCGCTGTTGTCACCTGCACACGTAAGGACTCAGGGTGGGGTGCTGAGCTCTGGGGTGAGCTCCAGCCTGAGGGGGGGCAGGTTGTGCCTGTGGAGACAAGGGACCTGGGGTGTCTGTTCCCATGGGCTGGCAGAGAGGTGACCTTCCTGGGGGATCCTAGACAAGGGCAAGGCTGGGCTGATGCCCAAGGACAAGGAGGGGGCGTGGGTTGGGAGGGCTCACTGGGATCATCATATTGCACCAGAGGGGACACGGAAAGGACTGTGGGTAGAGGATGAGCTGGGAGATGCCCAGGGCAGGCTGTGGTGCAGGGGATCTCGGGGCCCTGGGGAGAAGCAGCAGTGTGTGCTTGGCGGAGCCCTGGTGAGGGCAGGTCTCTTCTCAGGGTGCTGTCTGGGGAGGGGTGGGTGCCCTGGGTGGGTGTGGGCTGAGGGCAGGTTGCAAGGGGCCGTTGTGGTGGAAGGAGGTGCCAAAGTGTGTGGGGCCACAAATGACCCAGCAGGACTGGAGCTGGGCATCCCCAGCCTTACACAGCCCATGGGATTAGAAGGGGCTCCTGCAGTGCCCCGGGGACAGCCTGGAGGGGAGTGGGCTCCCACCCTGGCACTTCTGACTCCACCCGGGCAGGGGTTCCCCCAAAGCCACAGTGCTGGGGCTCGGCGCTGTCCTGACTCATCCTATGTCAGTGTTTGAAGGTGCTGTGGAGGTGAGGCTGGTGGATGGAGGCAAACACTGTGCTGGGAGAGTGGAGGTGAAACAACAGGGCTAGTGGGGGACAGTGTGTAGTGATGACTGGGACATGAACGATGCAGCAGTGGTTTGTAAGCAGCTGGACTGTGGGTCTGCTGTTGGAGCTCCTCAGTATGGACACTTTGGGCCAGGATCTGGCCCCATTTGGATGGATGATGTTGACTGTAATGGCACTGAATCCGCCCTCTCTGACTGCCCACACGGAGGATGGGGTGAACATGACTGTGTTCGTGCTGAGGACGCTGGAGTGATGTGTTCAGGTAAGGGGACAGCCTACTCCTCACCTCTGGGGCTGGGATGGGGAAAGAGACCTGGCTGTGCCCTCAGGGAGCAACAAGTGGGCACCAGAGCATTGCCCAATGTGGGCAGTCACACTGCCGAGCTGGGACTGTCATTGTTGATGTCCCCACCCCCTCGGGAAAGCCCAGTGGGAACCTACCCAAGGATGCCCACACTCTGCCTGGCCCCTGAGCTGGCCCCGATGAATCCCCCACCCTGCCCTGCATTGTCTGTTGATTCCCATCTTTCTCCTCATATTCACCCAGGACCTGCCTGGCAGTGCCAGGGGCCACGTCCCCCCAAGCCAGGGGCACCAAGAGTGACTCATGTGGCCACCCACGGTACTGGGGAAGGGCATGGGATGGTAGCTGCTTTGGGGTTGTGCTCCCTGGCAGGCACAAGTCCCTTGGCTGAAGCAAAGGGGTTGCTCGGAGAGGAGGAGCGCTTGGCCTGGTCTGTGGAGCAGGGTGGCATGTGGCACCTCATTCCTCTCCCAGGGTCACCCCATGAGAGCCTGCCCGTGGGGACACAGTCCCATCCAGGAGTGCTGACCTGCTGCCCAGCCTCTTATGTCTGTCCCAGCCCCTGCCTGCCTTGCACTTCTGGATTTGCCAGCATTGACTGGCTCTCCTCTGTGCCTGCCCTTGCACTGGGAGCTTGCGTAAGCCCAGGGCTGCTCTTCTGTCCACTCTCCTGCCCTCTGCCCGGCTGTTGGCCAGGGACATGAGCATCCAGCAGTGCACTCTGGCCAGGACTGAGGACCTTTTTCCCCAGCAGGCGCCAGAGCAGGGGTCTGGCACAGACACCGACCGCAGGTTCAGCCTCACTACACTTGTGCCCTGTGACATGTCCCATCTAACAGCAGTGCCTCAACAGCCCAAGACCGCCCCTGGCAACAGGCCATGTTTCTGGTGGCACCAAGAGGTTCCTCATGCCTGGCCCTGAGCCCTGCCTTGGGGCAGAGAGCGCTTCAGCAACCAACAGTGCCTGGGCTCATTTTCCTGGACCCCAAGTGCTCTGGGTGCTGCAGTGCCCAGGGACCAGTGCCGGGCAGCCCAAGGTCTGTGGGGCAGCAGCAGTTTGTCT
This sequence comes from Platalea leucorodia, assembly GCF_965183815.1. Classification (NCBI taxonomy): domain Eukaryota; kingdom Metazoa; phylum Chordata; class Aves; order Pelecaniformes; family Threskiornithidae; genus Platalea; species Platalea leucorodia. The sequence continues at coordinate 25,909 of NW_028121285.1, forward strand.
GAGCAGTGCCTGTGGCAGTGGGTTTGGGAGGGAAGCAAGCCCACAAGGGCTGGGCTGATTTCTGAGGAGCGGCAGGCGGGCCCTGCTCTCTTTGTGCCATCAGCACCCTGTGAGAGCAGCTGGGGTGGTCATGGGGCTTTTTGCCTTTGGCCACCTTGGAGATGAGGTGGGACGTGGTCAGGGGAGTGCCAGGGGGCTGTGGGAACTCTCAGGGGTCTTTGGTTGCTGAGGGATCTGGCTGGCTGGTCAGAAGGAATAGCCCTTTCTAAGGACGTATAGCGACCCATGACGGGGACCCTTGGAAAACTGTGTCTCACACTTTGTTCCCAAAGGCATCAACATGGTCCGCAGGGTCTGCTGCGGGTCTGCAACAGACACGTACCCTCTAGTGCTGTGATGGTGTAGAGAAGAGGTGCAGGGGGCCTGGATGTGTTTGTGTCACCAACACTCCCCTAACAGCTTCCCCTGGGATGTGCAATGGGTCATTTGGTCACAGCCTGCTTGGAGGCGATGTGGGAACTGCCAGAGACCTCTCAGTTGTTTTATTTTTTCCAGGATTTGTCCGGCTGGTGGAAGGGAAGAGCCACTGCTCAGGACGTGTGGAGATCCATGACGAGGACCAGTGGAAAACTGTCTGTGACTCCCACTTTGGTCCCAAAGCTGCTGACGTGGTCTGCAGGGAGTTGCAGTGCGGCGTGGCCCTGCCTGTGGCTGGGGCAGCTCACTTTGGAGAAGGGATGAGTCCCATGTGGCATGGAGAGCTGCAGTGTGTGGGGAATGAATCCCTCCTTGTCTCCTGCCCCAGGGGTTCCCCCAGGGACCAGCCTTGCACCCATGCAAACAGCGCTGTTGTCACCTGCACACGTAAGGACTCAGGGTGGGGTGTTGAACACTTGAGTTGTGCCAGGGGTCGGGGAACAGAGCAACGACTGTGCTGGGCTGGGCGTGAGGACAGGAGGGGTGATGGGTTGTCTGCAGCATGAAAATAGTGCAAGAGAAGAAAGGCATGCTGTCCCTCTGGCCTCTGCGCCAGCTACTGAGGGTACAAGAGCACCAATCCACCCTCAGTCCTCCTTCTCTGTCCCCAGAGTACACAGGGTTCAGGCTGGTGAATGGCAGCACGGCGTGTGAGGGGAGGGTGGAAGTCCAGGTGCTGGGGACCTGGGGCACCCTCTGTGCCTCCCGCTGGGATCTCTCGGATGCCCACGTTCTCTGTCGTCAACTCAACTGCGGGTTTGCTGAGTCCGTTCCTGGAGGAGAACGTTTTGGGAGAGAGACTGGCCCTGTCTGGAGAGACTCATTCCACTGTGATGGGACTGAAGCCCACCTGGGACAGTGCCCAGTGATCACCCTGGGGGCCTCACCGTGCTCCCATGGGAACAACGCCGCTGTCATTTGCTCAGGTGAGTGCTGGGAAAATGCTGCATTAACTCCATTTGCCCTTTGTGTGCAACACGGCCACCCGAAGCAGGGGTCCCATGGCAGTACCAGGCTGAATTTCTCCCTGGAGAAACCCTTGCTTCCCCAGCAGCCTTCTGGAGGGCTTTGCCTGCTCAAACTGACTGCTGTGCTGTGGGAGAGGAGGAGACTGAACGGAGGCAGCCATCTGCCCCCAGGGCAGTGGCTTAGGCCCTGGTGCCACTGGCAGGCCTCGGCTCCTGTGTTTTTCTGCTGTGGGATGAGCCCGGGACAGGGCTGCAGGGCTCTGCTCCATCCCTCTAGCTGCAGACAACCCCATCCCATCCCCACAGAGAGCCCTGCAGAGCCTCCTCCCACCACTCAGGCAGGAGCTGCCTGGGTGCCCCCAGCAGCAGCAGACCTGGGTATGAGCTGCAGAGTGGGCCAGGGCTCTGTCCTTGCTTCTTGTCAGCACAAGGCTCAATCCTGTCCTATTTGGTCGGAGAATTCTGCCTTGCCCTCCTCCCTGAAGGGTGCCATGTTCCCCGGTGCCGCCGATGGCTGTGGCATCTCTGCTCTCCCCAGGCTCAGCCGGCTTTGCATCCCTGCGGCTGGTGGGTGGAGGGAGCCGGTGCAACGGGCGAGTGGAGATCTTCCAGCGTGGGACGTGAGGCAGAGTCCTGGATGACCAGTGGGACGTGCGGGAGGCCAACGTGGTGTGCCGGCAGCTGCAGTGTGGACAAGCAGAGACAGCCTACAACCCCCCGAAGCCTCAGAGAGGGACGGGCCCCGTGGGGCTGCGAGGGGTCCGGTGCGCAGGGCACGAGGCCAACCTGACCCAATGCAACACCTCCCTGCCCGAGAGTGCACTGGCAGCAGGGGTTGTGGAGGACGTGGGAGTCATTTGCTGGGGTGAGCGGCACTGCACAGGCCCCCCAGGTGATGGGGTGAGAGTGCAGCCAGCCCCTGACAGCAACTGGGGTTTCTCCCCACTGCAGGGAGCCGGCAGGTGCGGCTGGTGAATGGGGCTGGGCGCTGCGTGGGGAGAGTGGAGATCTACTACCAGGGCAGCTGGGGGACCGTCTGCGACGATGGCTGGGACCTGTCTGATGCTGCCGTCGTTTGCCACCAGCTGGGCTGTGGAGGGGCAGTGGAGGCGACTGGCTCTGCTCGGTTCAGGGAAGGCTCCGGGCAGATCTGGCTGGATGGCATGAACTGCTCCGGGGATGAAGCTGCTCTCTGGGACTGCCCTGCCAGGCCCTGGGGGCAGCACGACTGTGGGCACAAAGAGGACGCAGGAGTCATCTGCTCAGGTCTGTTGTGAGATCCTGGTTCCTGGGGAGGCCAGGATGTGGGGAGAGCCTGGCACGTCCAAAGCTGTCCCTGGCTGCCTCTGAACTCCTGCCTGAGCCCATGCTGCAGACACCCATGCACGGGCCACTGGGGGGCCCTGGAGAGCTCAGCTGTTCCCTAGTGTTAGCGGGAAGGGCAGGGATGTCAGTGCATCAGGGACTTCTCTCTGCCCCTGGGTGCAAGAGGGATGCGCTGGCCATGCCCCTGCCTGGCTGAGGGCCTGGGGGGTGCAGAGGCGTCCCCTCTCCCACAGCCCCAGACCAGCCTGTTCCCCTTGGTGCCTTTCCTTCCAGAGTTCGTGGCCCTGAGGCTGGAGAACAGCGACGGCTGCTCCGGGCTCCTGCAGGTTTTCTACAACGGGACGTGGGGGAGCATTTGCTCCAACTCGATGACTCTCGACACGGTGTCGCTGGCATGCAAGGAGCTGGGCTGCGGGGATGGAGGATCCCTGGAAACACGCCTGCCCTATGGCAGGCTGTCTGGCCCTGCGTGGCTGGATAATGTGCAGTGTGGGGAGAAAACCAGCTCCTTCTGGCAGTGTCCTTCCACTCCCTGGGACACGCAGTCATGTGAAGACCTGCGAGATGAGATCCACATCACCTGCAACGGTAACTCTGAGCCACTCGGGCACCAGTATCACCCCAGCTCCTGCTCCCCACTGGGCACAGCCAAAGGCAGAGAAAGGGTTTGGAGGGGCATTTCTTTCCATGTCAGACCTTACTCCTGCCGGTGGCACAAATGTGACCCCAGCAACACACGTCCAGCAGCAGTTGCCACCCAGGTTGCCAGCAGTGCCTGGGGAAGGCAGAGGCATCTCCAGGTGAGGTCTCAGAAGAGACCAGACAGGGTTCAGAAGAGTCTTCCCTCCATAGACACACGACTGCTGCTCTGTGAACCAGGGACCTTTAGGGGCTGAGCAGTCAGGGTCCCCCTAGACCTGCACGTGTCCCCTGACTGACTGGGATGCAGATGCTGCCATGACCAAGATGGTACAGGGAGGCACAAGCAGAGCTCAGCCTTGCTGTGTTCTGCACAATCCCAGCCCCCTTCACTACAGGGTTTCTTTCTTCAGAGCGACGCCCAGGAATGTCCCTGGCCCCGTTGGCCCCATGCCCCAACTCCACGAGCTGCACAGGTATTGAGCTGCTCCTCTGTGTACCCTTCTTGTCTGGCAGGGCTCTGCCTGCTGTCTGGGTGCCATGGGAGGTCTTTGCCTTCCCCAGACAGGGAGAAGATTCGTGCCGTGGGAGGCGAGGACGGGTGCTCGGGCAGAGTGGAGGTCTGGCACCGCGGCTCCTGGGGGATGGTGTGCGACGATTCCTGGGACATGCGGGATGCCGAGGTGGCGTGCAGGCAGCTGGGCTGTGGCCCTGCAGTGTCTGCCCTGAATGAGTCCGCATTTGGGATGGGGCAAGGCCCCATCTGGCTGGAGCAGGTGGAGTGCCGGGGGACGGAGCTGTCCCTGCAGCACTGCTGGGCCCGGCCCGGGGATGGCGGTGCTTGCCGGCATAAGGAAGACGCTGCTGTGCGCTGCTCAGGTGAGTGGCAGGGCTGGGACCTCTTGTTCAGGTGTTGGCAGGGAGCTAGAGAAGGCCTTTCGTCCACTTGGTCCTGGCATGGCCCCTGACCTCCCAAGAGCGAGACCATTCCTGCAGAGTGCAGGAGCCTGGTGCCAGGTGGGGAGCAGCCTCAGTGGAGCTGGGTGTCCTCAGGCCACTGCCTGTGGGGCCCTGCAGCCCCAGGGCTGTCCCCTGGGCTGCCTGTGCCACCCTGCCTGCTGCCCAGAGCAGAGGCCGTGGACCCTGTCCCGGCCTCCCTTTCTAGCACTACTGGAGGGGCAATTTGGGTGGGATGTGTCAGGGACATCTCCAGACACACCCAGGGCGTGTTGGGAAGGAGGGTCCCCAGTACCCGCACACCCGTCCTCTCAGCCCAGCTCTCCTTCTCCTCCTCTGCAGCTCCAGCCAGGACAGCAGCATCCCCACCCCGAGCAGGTAACTCGTCCTCCCGCCCGAGGCTGGGTATCCCAGCACCAGGCTGTGACCCACAGCTGGATGGAAGGGGCTCCTTGCTGGGGTGTGAAGCTCCCAGGAGGAGGCACTGGGGTGGTGGTGGGAGAGTTGGGGAGGGCTGTAATTTCCTCAGCAGGGTGGAAGCTTCCCCATTACTCAGCCCTGGGGTCTTCCACCCTCTGCTGCCTTTAGTGATGGGAGTCAGGACTGGTGCTGCCCCCACCTCTCCCAGGCCTGGTGTTTCCCTTCCATGTTCTTGCCCATGCAGATCCTACCCGAGGTCATTTGACCAGCAGCGGGAGAGTCTCAGTGCCCGTCATCATCTGCATCATCCTGGGGGCCCTTCTCTGCCCGCTCCTGGCCCTCCTGGCTGGGCAAGTGCTAAGCGCCAGGGCTGGGCGCAGAGGTGGGTCCTTCCATAGCAGTCCCAGGGACCATGCCTCCTGGAAGGGCTGTGGGGTGCTGCGGGGTGTCACTGAGGGGCACAGGCAGAGCTGGGGGGATGAGACTGTGTGCTGCCACCTGTCCCATGCACCACCCCACTGACTGCCTGGCCATGGGGCACCAGCAGCAAGGGGTGGAGAGAGCCCAGAAGTGGGGGGAGGTAGTGATGGGGCGAGGAGAGAAATGGCAGAGTGGAGATGGCCAAGGCTGGCAGTGCTCTGGGTAGTGCTGGAGGGGGCTCTGGGGCAAGGGAGTTGGCAGAAGGAGCATGGGGCAGTAGAGTCCATCTCCATGGTGTCAGGTCCCCAGGCTGTCCCTCTGCCCAGCCCTGCCCATCCTCGCCCATCCCCCGGCAGGGCAGATACCCTGCTATAGGCCCATGGGGCAGATAAGGGGCAGCTCCAGGCGGCAAGGAAACATGGGAGCTGCTCCAAGGTCAGACAAGGGGGGAATGACCCAGGGGCCAGAGGGGCATGAGCGCTGTCTCCGAAAGGATGATGCGAGGGTGATGCTGCCCCAGATAACCTCCACAGCAATGTTGCCCTCACTGGGGATGTGGCGGCCATGCCTGGACAGTGCAGTGGGGCTGTGCTGTCGGACCAGTCCTGGGCTGGCCGAAGGAACAGGTTTGGGGGCGCACAGTGGGGTCCCATCGCCCCTCTGCCTGTCCCTGTGCCAGCCCTGCCTCTGTCCCCAGGCTCCAGGAGGGCTCAGGAGCTCTTCCCCGAGGCCGTGTATGAGGAGGTTGGTTACAGCCCGGTGTGGGAGAAGCAGGCAAGGTTTGGTCGCTCGGGTGGGTGTGGGTCCTCCCTGCAGGCCCATCTGCAGGACTCTTTCCCCTGGCCCCAACACAGGGCTGATCCCCTGAAGCCTCCCAGCCCATGGTCCCTGCAGCGCTGGGGCCGTGTGGTCTGTGGGGAGAGCATCCAGGTCCTGGGCCCGGGAGAGGAGCTTCCTCCCAACCAGCTTTGCCCATCCCAGCTGGACAGCCCCTCTCTTCCTGCCCCTGCACCCCATGTGACATCTGAGGAGTGAGGGAAGGGCTGTGCTAGGGCAGCTCTGGGAGCACCTTTGAGATGGTGTTTGTCCTGGGGGAGCAGGGTGATTCCCAGCCCTCCTCCCCATGCAGCCCCATCTCTGTGGGTCCCCCTTCCCCAGCAGCGCTGACCATGAGACAGGTCCGTGGGGCTCGCTCCATAACACCCGCTGTGCATCTCGCCAGGCTCCTATTCAGAGGAGTCCCTGACCCAGCTGCAGCCCTCCCCTGGGGACAGCGAGGAGGATGGTGTGGGATCGGCACCAGGTAATGGAGGCAGGAAGGGGCTGATCTCCCTGCAGCCATGTGGTGGACAGAGGTGTCACAGAGTGTCACCATCACAGATGGGGAGGACATGGGGGTCTCCTGTGGTGCTGCCAACACCAGTGTGTCAGCCCTGTGTCCCTGTGCATCCTCCCATCCTCTGCTCTGCAGGACGTATCTTCTCACTGTCACCAGCTGCCCTCTCCTTTCAGATGTTCTTGTCCTGCCCGGAGGTGACCCAGTGGATGGCTATGATGATGCCAGGGAGGTTTCTGACCCTGGGGATGATGCTGCCCCTGGGCAGGGATCTTGGGAAATGCCCGGGGCACCAGAGGAGAGAGCAGGGCCCAGGGATGCATTCGGAGGTGAGAGGGAAAGATAGCGTTGCTGGTTCCTGGGGTGCCATCCCTGGTGCCACCCAAGTCACTACCGTACTGACACCCAAAGCTCCTGGGAAGGGGGAACCTGACCCAGGAGTTTTTCTTGGAGGGACTGGGGGTGGGAGAAGGAGCTGAATGTGGTGAGGAGTGGGGAGGAAGGTGATGTACAGACCCCATGGGGCAAACTGCGATGTCCTGCCTTGCTGTTTGCAGGGAGCAGCCTGCGCTCCCGGAGAAGTGCTGGGGTCCCTGGAGCTGAAGGAGACACCTCGTCCGTGTCCCTGGGGAGCATGGGCTATGATGATGCTGAAGAGGTGTCTCTGGCACATCCCCGTGAGGACACAAAGGCTGTGACAGCGGAGCTTGGTGCCCAACAGTCCCTGAGCCCCAGGCCAGGAGAGCCCATCCCTGCTGTGCAGCTGGGTGCAGGCAGGAGGGAGGAGAGGCCTGCGCAGCTGGGAGAGCCGTGAGCACCAGGGAACCGTCTCCCTTTACCACAGGCAGCAGAAATGTCTGGGAGTTCCCTCTATTTTTATTCCCATTTTCACACTGTGCATCCATATTGGTTCTTATTAAAAGTCTCTGGGGGCTTTGACCCAGAGCTGCTGCTTGCCTGCCCAGGTGTCGGGTCATCTCCCTGAGGCTGATCAGGGGAGCAGAGAACAAAGACACAGTGGTAGGGAAGGGGCGCGTCTCAGGGACAGCAGGCTCGGGGTCAGGCTGTGGGGCTGCGAGAGCCCCTGGTGCCTGGGGAATGATCCTGCTGACAGAGCCATTTCCATCCTGCTGGCCACAGGCAGTTTCTAGTCAAAATGGCTCTAACAATGGTTAAGAGGCAGCTCTGCTCCACACTGCCCCAGCACAGGGTGCAGAGCCACTTTCTGGGACACACAGGGCTGGAATTCCCTCTCCTCATGCTCTGCCAGGACCCCAGTCTCCATGGGCTGTTCCTGCTGCCTTGGGCCCTCACAGACCCCCGAGCACTCTTGTCACAGCCACAGAGCTGCCTTCTTCCTGAGCAGGGGCTGTAAGGCAGCCCTGGGACCCCCTTCTCCTGCTCCCCTCCAGCCCCCACCCCTGCCCTCCTGCTGCCTCGCCAGGGGTCTGAGTTTGGATTTGTGTCGGGGCAGTACTTGTGTGCAGGTACAGGAGGGATGGGAGCAGGGGGGATGGGGGCAACTTTCCCTCAGCGCTGTTGGAGGGCCAGGGGATGGAGAAAGGATCCCCATGAGATGTGTGCTGCAGCCAAAAGCCGTGGCCTGGCCCCTGGCCTGGAGAAGGGCCCATGCAGGAGGATGCTCATGTGGGCATGTTTCCATGGCAGAGGAGATTTTGTGTCCCCCCCCTAAAACAGGTGGTGCCGGGAGCTGAGCCCAGGTCCCTCTCCCTTGGCTGGGGCTTTCAGCAGCCCCAGCACCCATGGGCAGAAAAAACCACAGAAGCCAGGTGGGGAGAAGAGTTTAATACTTGGGCAGGACCTGGAGCCCAAACTGCCCTCCCTGCTCCCACTGGTGGGTCTCCACACCCCTCCAGCTCTTCCCTGAAAGGCTCCTCTGCTGCAGGCTGGAAGGTGGGTTGGCTCCCTGTGGGGAGTTGCTGCAGCTCAGTACTGCTGCCAACGGCAGGATCTGGCCCTAGAGGAGAAGAGGACAGGAGGCGGCTGTCACCAACATCCTCTCCTACTTCCGCATTGCCCCATTCCCTGCTGGGAGCTCCTCCACCCCTGGGGGGACCCTGGGGGAATCTGAAGGAAGCCCAGGCTCACACATCCCTCTGCTCCATACCCTGGAGCCTTCCTGCTGGCAGCCCCCATGGGAGAGCAGTGTTCCCAGGGCGAGACTCCCACGGTAATGGGTGACATAACATGGGCATTGCAAGCACAGCCTCCATCCCCTGGAAAACTCCCACTGGGATAAGCTCCAGCCCTGGCATTCTTGGACGTGAACAACCTGGCCCTGTGGGCTGGGTCCATTCTATGCAGCAAAGCAGGATTGTCACTGGGCCCCAGGTCTGTGCTTGCTCCTGCAGCTCCTGAGGACCTACCTGAGGGGGGTCACAGTGAGACCCCCGACTCTCAGCACTGCTGCCCCACGCTGGGCAGAGCATGGCTGTGGAAAGCCCACAGGAGGGCAGCCTTATTTCTCTTAGTTTGGGCTCACTGTTCCCAGGGGCTGAGCACCCTGCAGTGAAAGGCCGTGTCTCACACTCCGTTTTGGTTGTGGGTGTTTTAGCTGGGGGACCAGCCACGGCACCATCTGGCCCTTCCCGCCTGTGCACGGCTGTGGACAGGCCTGCGCCTCCCTGATCCCACCAGCGCAACATCGACAGAGACACCAAACACCCCAGGAACAAGAGGTGGGCACCAGCCCCATGTCTGTGGGCTGTGTCTGGCCTCAGGAGCTCCACATGCCCTGAGCTGAGGCTCTGCTTAAGCCAGTGCTGATGGTGGAAGCAGAAGCACTTGGAGACAGGGTCAGGATAAGAAATGTCATTCCTCCAGCTGGGAGTCCCACAGCCCTGCCCAGGCTCGTCCAACTCAGACAGCCCTACCTGCTGGCACAGAGGAGCGCTTCCCTATGCGGTATGGGATCTCCACCTGGAGACAGGACAATCTCAGACCCTTATCCCTGGAAAGCCACCAGGGCAGTGTGGCCCTGATCCCAAAGGACGCCTGGGCTGGACCAGCACCCTCACACCACATCTCTCAGTGCAGCCAGAAATGATTCCTAGTGTGCTGCTGACACCTCTCCCCTCCCTGAGGTCTCCCCACACTCTGCTGCCAAGCATTGTCCCTGGGCGGTGGGGTGGGTCTGTGGTGCAGGGCAGTGACCTGAGCTCAGGTCCAGCACAGCTGCCTGCTGCTCCTCCAAGAGGCTGCTCAGCAGAGGCAGCACACACAGCCCTCCCACAGCCCTCCTCACCCCACAGGCAAGCCCTGGGTGGGCAGGGCAGGCCCACAGGGCCTGGAGAGGACCAGTGCCCGAGCTCCAGCCCGCACCTGCCTGAGGCTGGGGAGTCAGGGCAAAAGTACCCCTGGAGATGCTGGGGATTGAACCCAGGCCCTCCCACATGCGAAGCAGGTGCTCTGCCACTGAGCTACATCCCCTTGACACCTGCCAGCAGGAGAGGCACTCTCCTCCCGTGATGTGCCTATGACAAGTCCCGTATTCCCCTGGGTGCCCAGGGACCCTCTGCAGCAAACAGCACTGGAATCCTTGTGATGTGGGGCAAGTTGGGACTGCCTCTCTGCTGGGGCCTGATCCTGGCACAGGGCTGCACTGCAGAGCACTGCCCCTTCAAGGTCTCTGCAGGGCAATGGGGCAGAAGGAGGCTCTTGCTGCAGGTGCTGCTCCCACACTCTGGCCCACTCCGGGATGGGTCAATGGAGAGGAGAAAATCCCTTCCCCTGAGCGTTCTCTGCCACCCAGGGCAACAGCCATCTGTGCCACGTCTGTCCCCAACTCTGCAGCAGCAGCAGTGCAACAGGGTGAGGGAAATGCCCTCCCTGGACTGATGTGCCCCCAGGCTCCGATGGCATCCCAGGGCATGCCGTGGAGGGCAAATGGAGGCGGAAAACTTATAGCCCCTCCTCCAGGCACCGGGCCTCCCCCTGCACCCCTCTGTTCCCCAGCAGCCCTGCAGGTGAGGTGAACAGCAGGCTTCCATCTCCATGGGGCTGGGGATGGGCGTTGGGCTCAGGGACCCTCCCATTCCTTCAGCACTGATGTCTGTCCTGACAGCAAAGCCGTGCCCGGGGACAGCCCTGGCTGGGGTCCCTGTGGCAGGGTGGGTGAGCGTGCTCAGCTGTTAACCCAAAGGCTGATGGTTGGACCACACGCAGGGATGGTGTCCTCATGCTGGTAGAGCTGGGGCAATTGTGTTGCCCAGTGCCATCGATTTTTCCCTGCTGGGCCCCTGCCTAGCAGAGAGGGTTTAGGGGAATCAAAACCAGAGCACAGTCACTGTGACCTTCTGGAGTGGTTGAGTGGAGTTAAGGGGATGGACTGCTCATCTATTGTGCTCTGCACACATGGCCCCAAAGCCCATCCTCAGCCATGACTCTCCCGTTCTTGCTCAAGAAAGACCTGGAAGGACTGCTCTTTTGGAGCAATGATAATCCCACAGGCACTACCCCTGCAGCCAAGCATTTTCAAGCTCACGCTCAAAGCTGACAAGACAGTAACTGTGCTTGGACAGACAGTCTCTGCCAGGTGGCATGGACACTGCTGATTCCCCACTCCAGAGTGGCAGAGGCTGGATCCCCTTCTCAGGACAGACTTCTTGCCAGGAAGCCACAGCCAGGGGGGTGCCTCACCTGGTTCTTACTGGCACTTCACTCAGCATCCGTTTTGGTGGATATTTCTTCCTTTTCTGTGTCTACTCTTTCCACACACAGGAATGACAGAAAAACAAACATTTCATAAAAGCTTATCAGAAAGCCCTTGTTATAGACAGGAAGTCCATCAAATCTGGAGGGAACCAGGAACATTGCCATAAGCACCAAGAAGATCCAGGAATCTCAAGGCCTCTTCTGGAATGCATCAAATTCTTGTAACCATGATTTGAGCCTGGAAGTGGGAAGGGATTTACGTCTGTGGGTGAAGGAAGAATAAGTGTGTTGTGGGAGTATGTCAGGGCTGAAGGCCCTTCCGCAAATCAGGGACAATGGAGACATTTCCATCTTGTGCGCATGCCTCAGCCTCGGAAATGGGGAAAGCCCGCTGCTGGGGGTGGATGTTCTCAGTCATGGCCCATGAGCATGACCTCACTCTCTTTTGCAAGAAAGAAGAAAACAGGAGGACTCAGGTTGCAATATCTAAGTCAGCCAGTGGGAAACAAATACGTAATTACATTGGGGGAGGGGAATTGGAGGGGGGTCAGATTAGGAGAAGGAAAGAAATGGAACGTAATGATTTCTGTTTTAAAAAATTTGGGAAGCTGAGACCCAGCTGAGGTACCCTTCTTCTGAAGAAGGATCTACTTTCTGTTTTTTTTTTTTTCTCCAGAGGGGCAGGCCCTATCAGACTAGCTTTCACAGTACTCCTGTTAGACAGCCCAGAGAACAGGAAGGATGGGATTCATCTACTCAGATTTAGACATGTCCAGTGGAAGGGCTTGATTCAACTTCCCCCTTCTCGCTGACAATATGAAGATGTCCTGAGGAATCCCAGACAGGCAGGACCCCCACCCCTCAGCTTGGCTGGGTAACGGAAGAGAAAACAGCATGTTTAGAGTAAGTTTTCTGCCACTCCTGGGCAGGTGTGGCATTTCAACAGCTCCCACTTGCAGGATCACAGTTGTGGTTACTTTAAAGACAGAGGAAAGCCAGGGAAGGTTTTTACACTCTTCAACAGCAGACCTGTATTTCTTTAAGACACAAGTTTTCTTCCCGCCTCTCATTCCCCAAACAGTCCCAAGATTCTGCACTTCTAAAGATATACCTGGTACACAAAATATGCACTTCTGAGTTGTCCACACTTGACACAACCACAACCTGTTTATTCCTGGTGGGTCACAACTGGTAGGAGCTCTCGATGCAGGCCACAGTCTTTCTGAGGGCATTTCCAAGAGCCCCCTTGACTTGCCTGTTCCGCAGGCTGTAGAGGAGTGGATTGGCCATGGGCGTGAGGATGGAGTAGAAAAAGGATGGCACTGTATTGAGCTGCCTCAGTGAGGCTGTTCTGGGTATCATATAGGCAACGACGTGGGTATAATAGAAAACAGTGACCATGATGAGGTGAGAGGAGCAGGTGGAGAAGGCCTTCTGCCTCCCCGTGGTGGCTGGGATCCTCAGGATCACAACTATGATGCAGATATAGGATACCAAGGTGAACACAAATGGGAAGACCACATCCCGAAAGCAGATGATGAAAGTAACCAGTCTAAGCACCATGGTGTCACTGCAGGCGAGCTCCAGCAATGGGGCAAAATCACAGAAGAAGTGATCAATTGCATTGGGACCACAGAAGTGTAACTTGGAAAGTAGCCCAGTGACTCTGGTAGACATTAGTAATCCTGCTAGCCAAGACCCAGCCGCCAGCTGGAGACAGAGCTTCTGCTGCATGAGGCTGGCATAGAGCAGGGGGTGGCATATGGCAAAGTACCAATCCTAGAACATGGTAGCCAGCAGATGACACTCGGTACCCGCACAGCAGGCAAAGAAAAAGAATTGTGTCATGCAGCCTTGAGCAGAAACGGTTCTGTCCCTGGTTAGGAAGCTGGCCAGCAGCCTGGGCAGGATAATGGAGGTATAGCAGATTGCCACACTGGAGAAATTAGGCATCTGCTCTGAGGCCCACGAAAGAAGGAGGAGGAAACCTAAGAAAAGGGAAGGGAATGCTGACAAAGGTAACAAGATAAATTTCACCAAGCACGATATTAGTTACCCTTGCCACAGCTTCAACTGACTGGGTGCCAAAATGGATCCTCACAACCACACCGGAGCAAGAATATTTTTCCTGAAGGCCTTTTCAGTCCTTTACGAGTTGAAAACCCTCCTTTTCACACTGCTGCTGGTGATTTCTCTGCTCGCTGTCATGGGGAATGCAGTCACCATTGCCATCCTTTGGCTCCACCACTAGTGCCACACCCCCAGGCATCCCTTCCGCAGCACCTTGTCCTTCTTGGATATTTGGTTCACTCTGGTCATTCCCCCAACATGTTTGTCAGTCTCACGCTGGAGATTAAGATATCTCTGCTGCTGTTTACAAATCCCTTCTTCTCCGTCAGCACAGCTGAGTTTAACCTATGTGTTGTGATGTGTTTCGATTGCTGCAGGGCCATTTGCAGCCCCTCACACAACTCTGTCCTTACCAACTCCTGGCTGTGCCCCATGCTCATCTTTAGCTGCTGGGGAATGGCATCTCTCTCCACGCTCAGCCCCACCATCCTGTATGCCATTAGACCCTCTGTGCCCACTGTAGAGACTGCTGCTTCTGCAGCATCATCCCTTTGCTGAGAGCAGCCCGCATGGGCACCAGCTACTATGAAACATGAGAGTTGCGCTCTTCTCTGCTGTGTTGCTGAGCTCCTTCACACTGACCTCTGTGGTTTATGCCTACATTATATGCACCGTCCTGAGGATAACCTCTGTGCAAAGGCACACTAAGGCCTTCTTCACCTGGCTATCCTTCACCTGCATACCCTATCTTTCTTCACTCACTATGGCATATGCTGGCTGCGTGCTTGACGATGCGGGGCCTGAAGAGAAGCTGCTTTGTTGTAAGCTGCCTGCAAATTTGCAGGTTCCCCTAGGAAAGTGCATTCAGGAGAAGAACAATTTTAGAGAATTGAGGTGTCACCCAGGAGAGTATGAAGACACAACCCTTTGAGTGTTTGAACTGACCCAGAAAATGGACACTGGGACTGTCCCCTCTCATTCACTGATTCACTATGCTCATACTGCTGTAGGTGACTGAGCTTGAGCTTTTGCTCAAATACAGCCAGTGGTTTAATCTCAGAAAATGTTCCACACGAACCCAGTGCAGAGCTTCCCCTATGCCAGACTAGAGGCAAAGAACAAGCCGGGCATTTGGGATCTAAGACTAGCCTGAGCCCCAAGCTAAAATGTCAATGCAAACATGGAGCACTGCCCTGTACTGATCTTCCCATTTTACTCCTTGTGCAAGTGCTACCCATTCTGCCCTGGGACAGAGCCTAAGGGGACAACACAGCCTGTGGAGAAGATCTGTTTCACTGCTTCAAACCCACCTTCTCCTCCCCTCCCTCTCCTCTCCTTGCTTTTGGAATCATCCCACTTTTGCAGTCATCTGCTCTGCTCTTTTCCATGCCTAAAAACAAATATAAAGATGAAGGGAAAAACATCAGTCTTTATCGCATATAGTTTTCTTGTGCTTCCTTCTCTTAGATGTCTATTTTGATTAAAAAAAAAAAAAAACAAAAACCTTAATAAATGAGTGATTTGAGACTTGTATAGTGAGTTTCAGCTACTTGGCTGCAGGTGCCTGTGAGAACTGGTTTTCCCTAGGCTCCCTCTAGAGTCAATGGAAACAAGAGAAAACGCTAGAGGCTGGTTCCTCCCAACCTATAACTGGCATGCAAAAGAAAGGTTACAAATCCCTTGCAGACACTCTTCTCTTGCTCTGCGTTTAGGTCAGGACATTTGATAGCAATAGCAATGAGCAACCCTTTGGAAACAACTGTGCTTCAGTGCAGACGGATGTCAGATGAGATTGTGTGACAGACTGTGTGGAGTCATCATACCTTTCAGTCATTATTTAGAGTAAGAAAGAAGACAAGTTATACTTGGTCCCTATTCCACCCCCTCCCCCTTTCCTGAAGAAACAGAGAGCAAGAAGGTGTGGAAGGAAGCAGGGGATTACAAAAGAGATGCTGGATATTACTTATGTTGAAAACAAGAGACTCTCAGGGATTCCTAGTGCAAAAAGGCAAGTACCTCTGAAAAGTAGAAAGAATAGCTTTCATCATACATATTTGATTTCATTTGATGGTTTAGCATTTGTGCAATAGAAGAGATGATTTTGGCACATAGGTGTGACAGATGTTTGCAATAGGTCTGAGTGAATGTGGAATTTGCCAGGAATGGGGTGAAATAGCTCACAGCCTCTTTAAAATCTTCTCTTCTGGAGAAAGAATCCTTTAGGAGTGTTTGAGAAAGGTAGAAAGACGACAACAAATTCTCTGAGGACTCAAACTGAAACGTAAACCAGAAAAATCAGGGGGTCAGAAAGGCTTGAAGGACTCTCTCTCTCTGTGTGCTATCTAGGAGGAAGACTGCAAGAAAGGAAAAAAGCAGAGAAGGAAGGATTCCTTTCATCCAGACGGTGAAATAATCACACTTGGGTTTTGCCATCTTCCTGTCTCAGCAGGATGAACTGAAATTCAGCATGGGAGCAGAAAATGAAACTGCAGTTACTGAGTTCATCCTAGAGGGTTTCTCAGGGCTTGATCAAAGCCTGCAGCTATTTCTCTCTCTGCTCCTTCTGCTCATATACCTGACAACAGTGATGGGGAACGCAACCATCATTTTCCTCGTGTGTGTAGATCACCGCCTGCAAACCCCCATGTGCTTTTTCATCAGCAATCTGGCCTTCCTGGAAATCTGGTTTACATCCTCCACAAGCATCAAATTGTTTGTGATCCTGAGTTCTGGTAGGAGAATGATCTCACTAAGCAGCTGCTTTGCCCAGTCCTGTTTCTATTTTGCCCTGGGCTGTACAGAGATGGTTCTACTTGTTGTCATGTCCTTTGACCGCTACGTTGCCATCTGCCAGCCTTTGCGTTATGCTGCCATCGTGAAGCCTCAGCTCTGCATCCACCTGGTTGTTGCTACTTGGGTCATAGGCATCACAGTCTTGAGTTACCGTCTGGTCCTCCTCTACAAGCTGACTTTCTGTGGTTTGAATAAGATCCACCATTTTTTTTGTGACAACTCCCCCTTGTTCACATTGTCCTGCTCTGACCCCAGCCTGCTTTGGAAAACAGACTCTGTTTTGTTATCGTTTATCCTACTGGGTTCCTTATGTTTAACTCTGGCATTTTACATGGGCATCCTTTTCTGTATTCTGCACCTGCCAGCAGCTGCTGGGAGGAAAAAAGCTTTTACTACGTGTTCTTCCCACCTCACCACCTTGGCCATTGCATATGGGAGCTGCATTGCTCTCTATGTGCGTCCTTCCAGAGATGTTTCCTTGGAGACAAACAGAACTGTAGCTTTGCTGAACACTGTCCTGTACCCAGTCTTAAATCCATTCATCTACATTCTTAGAAACAAGACTCTGATACTGGCCCTGAACGAAGCCATTGCCCGTGCAACAGCACAGCGTTTCCCCTAATCGTGATGCATTTCTGGACAGCAATTCCAATGAGCTGCTATGTTAAATATGCTAAATAATACCAGTGCATAGGTATGTAACCTGCAAATACAGCTGCCTCAGGAGATGCATGTTCTTGTTGCGTTGTGTTAGGTTAAGTGAGAAGAAGCTCATGTGCACACACAAAGAAGGCACTACCAATGGCAGGAGGAGTAACTCAGTTAACACCCTGCCCCAGCTGCTCCCAGAGCCATCACAGGAGAGCCACCAGCTCATCAAGAGCCCACCTCCACAAAGCGAGAAGAGCACAGAGGCACAGTGGCAGGTGGGAACCCAAATGACGGGCTCTTGAGGAAGGAACATCTTGTCCCGGCTCCTTCCAGGGCTGCCCTGGGAGAGCCGTCAGCCCTGTTGTCCAGGTGTGAAACCCACCAAGAGGAGTCACTGTGAGCAGCTCTCTGGATCACCATTTGGACTCAGGGAATTGTTGCCTAGGGGCATAGGACACATTATGGGATGCAGGGGAAGAGCATTTTTGGGCTGCACAGGATTTATTATGGGAAGTGTAGGGGAGGACCCCGACCAGTGCAGTCTGTCCTGTCTCCTCATTAAACTTAATTTCTAGCTCATTCCTGTGGGGGGGAATCTCTCTTCTGCGTGAACACGTGAGCACAGGGGGATGAGTGCAGCAACTGGAGAAGGACCAGGGGGTCAGACAGCCCGTATGTCATCAGTGCCAGCAACTGAGAGACCGGAGTGACTGGACTTAAGAGTTTGTGTGTGTGTGTGTGTGTGTGTGTGTGTGTGACTGGGTGGTCTGTAGCAGCATCTGGAATGGGGTTGCAGCCTCAGGGGGCTCATATGTCCAGGTGCGTGCACCTGGGGCGGCTGGTATCCAGGGCAGCTACTGAGGAGACCGAGCATCTGAGCCCAGCTGCTGGAGGGATCCACCCTGTATGGGTATATATAGAGAACAGAACAGAATAGAACAGAACAGAACAGAATAGAATAGAATAGAATAGAATAGAACAGAATAGTTCAGTTGGAAGGGACCTACAAGGATCATCTAGTCCAAATAGCTGGCCACTTCAGGTCTGACCAAAAGATAAATCATGTTATTAAGGGCATTGTCCAAATGCCTCTTAAACACTGACACGCATGGGGCATCGACCACTTCTCTAGGAAGCCTGTTCCAGTGTTTGACCACCCTCTTGGTAAAGAAATGCTTCCTAATGTCCAGTCTAAACCTCCCCTGGTGCAGCTTTGAACCATTTCCCCACGTCCTGTCCCTGGATCCAAGAGAGAAGAGATCAACACCTCCCTCTCCACTTCCCCTCCTCAGGAAGCTGTAGAAAGCAATGAGGTCAGCCCTCCGCCTCCTTTTCTCCAAACTAGACAAGCCCAGTGTCCTCAGCCACTCCTCAGAGGACATTTCTTCCAGCCCTTTCACCAGCTTTGTCACCGTCCTCTGGACACATTCAAGTACCTTACATCCTTCTTCAGTTGTGGGGCCCAGAACTGCACACAGTACTCCAAGTGAGTCTGCACCACTGCTAAATAGAGCGGGATAATCCCCTGCCCTGGTTTCAGCTGGGATAGAATTAATTTTCTTCCTAGCAGCTTGTACAGTGCTGTGTTTTGGATTTAGGATGAGAATAATGTTGATAACACACTGATGGTTTACTTGTTGCTAAGCAGTGGTTATGCTAGTCAAGTCATTTTCAGCTTCCCATGCTCTGCCAGGTGCACAAGAAGTTGGGAGGGAGCACAGCCAGGACAGCTGACCCAGACTGGCCACAGGGCTATTCCATACCATGTGACGTCATGCTCAGTATATAAGCTGGAGGGAGTTTGCCGGGGGGCAGCGATCGCTGCTCGGGGACGGTCTGGGCATCGGTCAGCAGGTGGTGATTGTGCATCACTTGTTTTGTGTATTATTATTTATTATTATTGTTATTGTTATTGATGTTGTTGTTGTTGTTGTTATTATTATTATTATTATTATTATTATTATTTCCCCTTCCTCTGCGGTCATATTAAACTGTCTTTATCTCAACCCACGGGTTTTACTTTCTTTTTCTGATTCTCTCCCCCATTCCACTGTGGGAGGGAGGGTGAGCGAGCGGCTGGGTGGTGCTTAGTTGCTGACTGGGGTTAAACCACAACATCCCCTCTTTTGAGCCCCTCGTTATACTGCACCCCAGGGTGCAGTTTGCCCTCTTGGCTGCCAGGGCACACTGCTGACTCCTGTTGAGCCCCCTGCCAGCCAGCACCCCCAGATCCCTCTCTGCAGGACTGCTCTCCAGCCACTCCTCTCCCAGCCTATACTTGTGCCCGGCATTATTTCATCCGAGGTGCAGAATCCGGCATTTGTTCTTGCTGAACATGGTGAGAGTTGCCTCCTCTGGGTCATGGATACAGCTGTCAGACTGCACAGGGCCCAGGAGTGTTCCCTGTGCTGCCCCATGATGCCCCAGTATGTCCCACTGGCCTTCAGGTAGGGTATGACCCCTTCACCACTGCTCTCTCAGCGTGATCATCCAACTGGTGTTTCACCCATCTGTTTGTCTGCCCTTCCAGAATGTAATGTCCTAACTTGGGTACAAGAATAGTGAGGGAGAACACGTCACAAATCTTGCTGAAGTTGAGGTGACCAACATCCACTATTGTCCCCTCATGCACAAATGCAGTTACTTCATCATGAAGGCAGTCAGCCTGGTGAGGCATGCTTTACCCTTTGAAAGTCCATGCTGACTGCTTTTCGACACATTCTGCTCTTTAAAGATCCCAGAAATATCACCCAAGAGATATCGATAGATTACTCCTCACCAAAGTGAGCTTGTACAGCCTGGGGTTCCCTGGCTTGCTTCTTTGCCTTCTTTCAGAGACGGGTGAAACATTGCTTTGTCCTCGCTCACAAGAGACCTCTACCAATCCCATGACCTTTCCAAAGGGATATTCTACACAAATATCTGTCTTCCCCTGTAACTTCATTACCACTATTCTGCCTGTTATATGCTGTATTTAATTTCTCTAATCGTTTGTGTATTTTCACCTGTCCTGATACAATGACCATTTCTAAAGTCATCTTACCAGTAGACTGTCTAGACAAAGGCCCTTTCCATTATTCTCCAGTTTTCTCCTCCCCTTACTCTTTGTTCATTCAGATACCTTTCAGCTATGCTGCTGCTTTGGGTTTCAGGGAGTTAAAGCTTACCTGTCTTTCAATAGGACAATTGTCCTTTTAGCAAAATCTTCTGTTATTTTATCTGTACCTTTCTGTAGCTATCTATGTAAAACATTTCTGATAAGATTATCCCTTGTAGAAAGGCAACCTCATTACAGGTAGCTTGTAAGTAGCTTATGCTTGAGGAGTGTATTTTATTGTTTATGAAACTTTATCATGCTTTACTTTGCTTGCAAATAGGAAAAATCCTTCTGTGCCTGTGTGCAGCCAGTTGTCTAAGGAGATCAGGTGGGAGATGGTGCAATGGACCTGTAACACCCAGTTGCAGACTTCAGTGGAGAAGCTGTGGCTGGGATGGGGTAAAGTTCCTTCATAGCAGCCCATATGATGCTGTAATTTTCTTCAACTCTTCAAGACTTGTACAGCTCATTACACTAATTTTATAGTGTAGTTAAGGAGGAAGATTTCCAAGTTCACCTAATCAAAATCCTTTTTTTACAGGTTATATTTTATTCATTTCAGTTGAGAGCAGAGATAACAGCAGCATTCTCCAATTGATATTGAAGCAGAGGTCTCAGGAGGTCTGCACAGCATTTTCCTGTTTGCACTGTGCTAGGAGCGTGCCTGGCAGTGGTGGTGGAGGACAAGAAATGAGCGCCCTGCCAATCAGAGGCTGTGGCCGCTGCGTTGCAAGCAGTGATAGCACCGCTGCGAGAGCAATTACTAGAGGCCAAATGGGTGCTAGAGGGGGAGAAGCGCCAAAATATGATTTTGAAGGAGGAGCGGAGGGTTCAGCTCCTGAGGGAGGCAGACACCCTCGCTGAGGCGGAGGTAATGCTGGAGGAGAAAGGGGTATGCCAAATCTATCCCCAGAAAGATTTAAAGCGATTAAGAGGGACTGTGGATAACCCCCCCCATATGTGCCTGCTGGTGAAGACAGAATACATATAGGAGGACGATAGCGACAACCGTCCCCAAGTTGTAACCAAAGAAATCCCTTTTACCACCACCGAATTGGCTAAACTCCGAAAGGATTTTGCTAGGACGGCAAGGGAGTCTGAAACCGAATATGTGTGGAGGGTATCCCTGTTGCGGGGGGATGGGATCATGCTATCGGAAAAGGAAGCAGAGGGGTATTGGGGCCCCGGCGTCTTCCTCGCCACGGGCGATCGCCGAGCCCCATGGTCTCTGACCCAGAGGGCCGCATATTGGGCGGGGGGGCTGAATCCATTAGAAAAGGGGGATCCCCTGGCTATAACTGGTTCGGTCGATCAACTATTAGAAAATATACAGAAGGCAGCATGCCTGCAAATGATGTATGACCGGGAACTTAAACCAAATCTAAGCTCTCCGATGTTACTACCGGTAGACCCCACGCGGCTGACGCCGCTAATAAGAGGACTCCTCGACTTGCTAAAACCTATCGGGATCCAATTACAGGGGAGAATCCAAAATGTGCCTCACGAGGAGCGAATCGCAGCTGCCCTGGAGGGAACGGTAACCCCCGAACAGCGGCAGTGGGGGAGGAAGGTGCGGACCTGGGGGGAGATAGCTCAGGAACTAATAAACTACGGGAGGAAATACGGGCCAGTAGGCAGGACTTACCAAAAGGTAGAAACTAGGGCTGTGCGGGCAGTGGGGCTGGGAAATAAATCACTGGCTTTTTCGGGGGGAAGCCCCGACCTAACACAAAGGGAGAAACCCCCAATCCGACAAGGATTGTGGCAAATGGGACTGCAAAAGGGGGTGCCCCGAGACTTGATGGATGGGCTCCCCACCAAAAAGTTAAAGCTCCTGGTGTGGAGGTGGTCCGGGCAAGGACCCCCTCCCAAACCGAACCTGCATTCTGCGCCAGCATTGGACAGGGAGGAAGGGTTTAAGAAGGATGAAAAGAGTGGTGGGAAACTAAAACCTCCGCCCCCTCAGGGTGAGGAGGGAGGCGGAGGGTGGATGTTTATCAGACAACTCACCTGCAATAATAAGGGAGACCTACTAAACCCCACCAACCGGGATGGGCCGAGCGGGTGGGGGAGGCAGTGGCCAATGTCAATAATCACTGGGGTACAAACAGGTGCCCGAAAATTGCGGCATTTTGTCCACAAGCCCCAACCATGGTACCCGTCTCTCAAAACTCTAATTCCCCCAGTGCATCATCTTACTCCCCCGGCCAGCCGGTTCTGGTCAAGCTTCCCACCGTGGGAGCTGTGCCTCTCATGTTAGATACCCCCCTAAACAAACATACATGGAAAGTGAAAGATGCCAGTGGGAGAAGCCACAAAATCCACACCAAATGGATTATTCCCTCCTCCTAACCCAAGGAGCGAGTTTTGTTCCTATTTCTGTTTTCTAAGGGCGGTGATACGACCACGATGCACCTGCTACTTTGGATCATTTTAACTCAGGGACACCAACCCATTAGAATATCCCACTGTGTATATCAGCTTTTATAATTGGTGGTCCATATGTGTGCATATATGTTTGTACTTCATTGCAGCTCTATGAATAATTCAAGATTTAATATTTATGGCAAACAGGCTAAATGTTAGATGTTTCAGTGCACTACAGTCTTTATGCAATAGTACAAAGACATCTAATTGTCTGGTGCATGTCTAAGCACGTATATGTGTGTGTGCTTATTTAAGAAAAAATACCCAATAACTTTCCAATGATACCTATTTATGTTGGACATCTCAAGGAGTTCAACGTATGATTTACCATATATATAATTCTTACTTTTTTTGATCTTCCTCTATTTTCATCATTAAATAGTCCTGTATATGGGAAAACTTAATAGCCAAGTAGCATGAAATGTTGTACTTGCTTAGAAAATGTAATTGTTTAGTTTTCTTTGCAAAAAGTAAATATCGAATGTTCAGTACTTATGGGGCTTGGTATTGTACCGGCCGAATAAGGGATGGGGCAACCACCTTTTTCAGCCCTCTGGGTGACAAAGACACAACTTATTTTCAATTTCCACCAGGGAAAGATGGGCCATTTGCTCAGGGAAATAAAGCCAAAAAACGGCATTATTGGATCTGTGGGAATACGGCATACAAATTCTTACCCGCGGGGTGGTCGGGAGTTTGTTATATAGGGATCATAAGGCCCCTGTTTTTCCTCGTGCCAGAAACTGGTGGACCCCAACAAGGCGTAAAGGTGTATGATAACCTCGGGGATAGAAGTATTGCCCGTAAGACGCGGTCTACCAAGGTAAATTTAGGTGGGACACAAAAATGGGGGAATGACGAATGGCCCCCTGAGCGAATAATTGAACATTATGGACCAGCAACCTGGAATCCTAATGAGCCCCTTGCAGGGGCAAGAGAACCAATCTATAATCTAAACCGAATAATCGGACTACAAGCGGCCCTAGAAATTATCACCAACAGGGCCGCTGATGCCATACCTATTAACTCGACAGTCTCAACGGGTGTGTGCGGCAATCCTTCAACACCGTATGGTTTTAGATTGTTTGTTGGCCGAGGAGGAAGGGGTGTGTGGAAAATTAAATATCTCTAACTGCTGTCTAGAAATGATGACGTGGGAGAAATAGTTCTCCAATTGACCCAAGATGTCAGGAAAATAGCACATGTCCCTGTTCAAACCTGGAGTGGTTGGAACGGCGATTTGTGGTCCTGGTTACCAGGGGCACCATGGGTCAAACAATTAATATTGTATTTGCTATGTGCAACTGCCACCTTACTGTTCCTACCCTGTATAATTCCATGTTTTAGTCAATTAATTCAACATGTTGTGTCAAATATGCAATTTGTTCCTAGCGCTCCGCCTGATGGTGTAACAAAAATCTGTACCATCCATCAGCCACAACCAACCTCAGTACCCATCATTTAAACCCACCCCCAATTCCTTCTAAAGGAAGAAATTGCATATTGCCAGTTGTTGTTAACCCCATTCCCAATGTTTACCCTTCAAAGCTGAAGAATTGTTAAAGTCTCTCGTGAATGAGCTTGCATTGAGCAATACCTCAGTTAATCTGTGTTAAGGCATTCCTTCACCCGAAACAATGTTATTCCCTTTTTCCTTCCCACAATTTTCCTCCACCCTTATCCCCAACTCTCTCAACTCCACGTTTTCTTTCTTCCTCCCTTTTTTTCTCTCTTTCTCTCTCCTTTTTGCCGCCAAGCTGCAATGTCGAGCCACGGGGTGGTGTAAAGGACCAATAGAAAATGTGGTTTTGTCTCGACATTGCCGCTGTAGCGCCATCCAGCGTCGCGCTTCAAGAAAACCCTCTTCTCCACAGTTTTGAGGAAAACGACCTCGTGCGCCTGCGCGAGGGCTGAAGGTGCGAAGAGAGCAGAGGTGGGTGTCATGTCCCACCTGGGGAGGAGCGGGGAGGAGTGACAAAGATTCGCAAATCCTCTCAGTGTGGATTAAGGTGGGCCAACACTCAAGGTCCGTACACAAACACCAGCTTTAATAGAAAGATTCTATAGAGACAAATATTGAGTACAAATATTCGATACCCGCCAACCCTCTCACAGTTATATTCACCCCAGGTATGTGGTTTTACAGAAAATCAAGGTAGGCTATGCAGTACTTGACTTCAATTTAACAACTTTAACAACTCAATCACCTTAGGAAAAGTGAAAAAGAGAGAGAGAGAGAGAGAGAGAAAAGAGAATCACCAGTCCTGGATCCAGCATTGGTCCTGCCAACAAGGGTGTTCAGTGAGGGAAGAAAAAGAGTGAGGAGAAGTGAAGGTTCTTATAGAGATGTTGATTCTGTGCAGGGTGCTCGGTGATAATAATTCCACAAATCACGCACGCACGAGGATGAGCACGAACGTAAACACGAGTACCGGTACACACTCGAGCACCCAACACACACAAACTACAGCACATTTATCAGGCTACGCGATTAGTATAAACCTGCCTAAATTTATACTTATTGGTTAGTGATTAACATTTCGTACACTATTGGTTTACTGTATTTAAATTAGCCTCGCTTGCTATGTAAATTAGCACGCATGCTCCTTTCAGGTGTGGAGGGGCAAGTCTTTTCGGTCCTGAATTGAGTCGGTGGTCGTGACCTCCCCTCGCCACATTCACCTTTCACCTACTTTTTGCAGTTTTATCTTCTCTGGCCACTGTCCAGTCTTTGGTGCCAAGATGTTCACTTTTGTCCGCTTGTTAGCTCTTCTTCAAGGTTAGAGCTGTTAGTTTTCCACAGTTTGTTATCTTTTAGCTCCCTCCCAAATTCCTTTCCCAAGGCACAAGTGGTTAGTAGTTTTGCTAATTGGAAGATTACATCAGCGCCCAGTCAAACCAAGAGGAGCGATACTAGGGCTGTCCCCCAGGCAGTAGGTGTGTGGGGGGGGAATAAGACGCTTCACAGACCATGGGGAATGGGGCTGAGGCAAGGCCCCCTGTCTCCACAGGGCTCCCTCCCTCACCCTCACTCCAGGTACTGTCCAGTCCTGGGTCCTAGCGACCGTCGCTCTGCATTGTGGTTTTAGCACCAGGCTGTTTGAGACATCTTGTTGTTTTACATTAGCAGTTCTCTACAGCAGGGACTGAAGGCGCGAAAAGAGAGGCAGGGGCAGCACGTCCGTGGCGAACCGCACATACACATTTGTGATCCGCGCATGCGTGGGAGCCCCTATATAAGGAGCACATGTGCCCCTCGGCGGGGGCGGCGGCGGCACGTGCAAGACCACTCCTTCCGTTCCTGCACCATCAAGGCTCCCCCCCTGCCTTCGGTCCCCGACGAAGCCTGAGGCCACCGAAGACCCTGCAGAAGATCATCGGACTCGAAGTGGTGGTGATAACCTCCTCCTTCTCTTTCTCTCTCTCTCTCCCCTATTCTTTTCCTCTCCTCCCTTGCCCTCCCTCCTCCCTCCATTCTCTTCTCCCCTCAAATAAAAGTGAAAGGTTGTACGACATCTGACCGATTCCAGCGTCTTAATCTCGTCCTTGGGATCATATCGAAACCTCCCCTGACATTGGATCGGGACACCAGGGTAATGCACTGGGAGCCATGGAGCCACACTGGCAGCACTGGAGTGGCACTGGGAGCAGTGAGGGTGGCAGTGGGAGCACTGCGGGGAGTAAGGAACCTGCACTTGGATCACTGGGGCAGCACTGAGAGCACTGGGTGGAGCCAGGGAGCCACACTGGGAGCACGGGTGTGTCACTGGGAGCACTGGGGCTTTACTGGGAGGACTAGGGTAAGCCACAGAGTGATGCTGAGTGCACTGGGGGGAGTCAGGGAAGGCAATAGGAGCCTTAGGTGTCACTGGGAGAACTGGGGAGAGGCAGGGAGCCATACTGAGAGCACTGGATCAGCACTGGGTGCACTGCGGGGGGAGTCAGGAAGCCGCAGTGGCAGCACTGGGGCTGAACTGGGTGCACACGGGGGGCCAGGGAGCTGCACTGGGAGCACTGGTGCTGTATTGAGAGCACTTGGGGGAGCCTCGGAGCCGCACTGAGAACACTGGGGTGTCACTGGGAGCACTGGGGGGATTCAGGGAGCTGCCCTGAGAGCACTGGAAGGAGCCATGGAGATGCACTGGGAGAACTGGGGTGGCACTGGAAGCACTGGGTGGAACCAGGGAGATGCACTGGGAGCACTGGGCTACAACTAGGAGCACTGGGACGAGACAGGGAGCCACATTGGGAGCACTGGGGCATCGCTGGTGGGAGCCAGGGATTCGCACTGGGAGCACTGGGGTGTCAGTGGAGCACTGGAGGGAGCCAGGTAGATGTGCTGGGAGCACCGAGGGGAGCCAGGGAGCTGCATTGGGAGCACTGGGGTGACACTGGGAGCACTGGGGCTTTACTAGAAGTACTAGGGTGAGGCAGGGAGTGATCGTGGGTGTACTGGGGGGACCCAAGGAAGGCACTGGGAGCACTGGGTTGCACTGGGATCACTGGAGTGAGGCAAGGAGCAGCACTGAGAGCACTGGGGAGGCACTGGGAAGACTGGGGGGAGCCTGGGAGCCGCTCTGAGAGCACTGGAAAGAGCCAGAGATGATGGGCACTGGGAGCACTGAGGCAGCACTGGGAGAAGTGGGGGCAGCCAGGAAGCTGATGTGGGAGTACTGGGGAGAGCCAGGGAGCCACACTGGGAGCACTGGGTTGGCACTGGGAGCACTGGGGCTTTACTTGGAGGAGTAGGGTGAGGCAGGGAGTGATACTGCGTGCACTTGGGGGAGCCAGGGAAGGCACTGGGAGCACTGGGTTGAACTGGGAGAACTGGGGAGAGCCAATGAGCCACACTGAGAGCACTAGGGCAGCACTGGGTGCACCGCAGGGAGCCAGGAGGCTGTACTGGGAGCTCTGGGGCATTGCTGGGAACACTGCGGGGAGCCAGGGAGCTGCACTGGGACCAATGGGACAGCACTGGGAAAACTGGGGGGAGCCACAGAGCTACACTGTGAGAAAAGGGGCAGCACGGGGAGCACTGGGGCTTTACCGGGATGACTGGGAGGGACCAGGGAGTGATACTGGGTGCACTGGGGTGGAACTGGGAGCCCTGGGGAGAGCCAGGGAGCCATACTGGGAGCACTGGGCCACAACTAGGAGCACTGGGATGAGACAGGGAGCCGTACTGGCAGTACTGGGGTGTCACTGGGAGGACTGGGGTGGCACTGGGAGCACGGGGGCAGCACTGGGAGCACTGTGGGGAGCAAGGAACCTGCACTGGGACCACTGGGGCGACACTGGGAGCCCTGGGGGGAGCCAAGGAGCCACACTAGCAGCACTGGGGCTGAACTGGGATCACACGGGGAGCCAGGGAGCTGCACTGGGAGCACAGGGGCAGCACTGGGAGCACTGGGGCTTTACTGGGATGACTGTAGGGGACCAGGGACTGATACTGGGTGCACATGGGAGGGCCATGGAGCTGCATGGGGAGCACTGGGGCTGCACTGGGAGAACTAGGGGGACTCACAGAGCTGCACTGGGAACATAGGGGTGACACTGGGAGCACTGGGGCTTTGCTAGAATAACTGGTTGGGACCAGGGAGTATTACTGGGTGCAGTGGCGGGGGCCAGGTAGCTGCACTGGGAGCACTGGGGTGGCACTGGAAGCACTGGAGGGGATCCATGAGCTGCACTGGGAGTTCTGGTGCCACACTGGGAGCACTGGGAAGAGCCAGGGAGCTGTACTGGGAGCACTGGGTAGAGACAGGGAGCCGCACTGGGAGGACTACGTTGGCACTGGGAGTACTGCGGCTGTACTGGAAGGACAAGAGGGAGGCAGGGAGTAATAATGGAAGGACTGGGGGGAGCTAGGGAGAGGCACTGGGAGCACTGGGGTGCCACCGTGAATACTAGGGGCAGCCAGGGATCTGCCCTGGGAGCACTGGGGCTGCACTGGGAGCACTAAAGGGAGACAGGGAAGGGCACTGGGAGCAATGAGATGGCACTGAGAGACCTGGGGGGAGCCAGGGAGCTGCACTGGGAGCCATGGAGCCACACTGGGAGCACTGGGGTGGCACTGGGAGCACGGGGTCTGCACTGGGAGCACTGGGGGGATGCAGGCAGCAGAACTGGGAGTGCTGGGGTGGCACTGTTAACACTGGGGAGAGCCAGTGAGCCGTACTGGGAGCACTGGGGTGCAACTGTAATAAATGGAGAGAGCCAGGGAGCTGTACTGGGAGCACTGGGAGGCGACTGTGAGAAATGGATAGAGCCAGGGAGCCACACTGAGAACACTGGAGTGGCACTGGGAGCACTGGGGAGAGGCAGGGAGCTGCACTGGGAGCACTGGAGCAGCTCTGGGAACACTGCGGGGAGCTAGGTAGAGGCACTGGGAGCACTGGGCTTACAATGGGAGCCCTGGGGTGAACCAGGGAGCCTCACTGTGAGCTCTGGGGCGGAAGTGGAACCACTGGGGGGAATTAGGGAGCAGCACTGGGAGCACTGGAGTGTCACTGGGAGCACTTGGGCTGCCACGGAGATGCACTGGGAGCCATGGAGCTACACTGGGAGCAGTGAGGTGGCACTTGGAGAAATGGGGGAGTCAGGCAGAGACAATGCGAGCACTGGGGCAGCACTGGTGGCACTGGGGGAAGGCAGGGAGCTGCTCTGGGACCACAGAAGTGGAAGTGGGAGCGCTGCGGGAAACCAGGGAGCAACACTGGGAGCACTGGGGAGGCACTGGGAGAACTGGGGGAAGTCAGGGACCTGCACTGAGAGCATTGGGGCTGTATTGGGAGCCCTGGGGTGCGCCAGGGAGCTGTGCAGGGTACCCAGCCTCCTGAGCTGGAGGACAGGGACGGGGAGCAGAATGAAGCCCCCATAATCCAAGGCGAAAGGGTCAGTGACCTGCCACACCACTCAGACACGCACAAGTCTGTGGGGCCAGAGGGGATCCACCCAAGGGTACTGAGGGAGCTGGCAGAGGTGCTCACCAAGCCACTCTCCATCATCTATCAGCATCCTGGCTAACCGGGGAGGTCCCAGTTGACTGGAGGTTAGCAAATGTGACACCCATCTACAAGAAGGGCCGGAAGGAGGATCCGGGGAACTGCAGGCCTGTCAACCTGACCTCGGTGCCAGAGATGGTCATGGAGCAGATCATCCTGAGTGCCATCACGCGGCACATATGGGCCTACCAGGGGATCAGGCCCCACGAGCGTGGGTTTATGAAAGGCAGGTCCTGCTGACTGACCTGATCTCCTTCTATGACAAGGTGACCCGCTTAGTGGATGAGGGGAAGGCTGTGGATGTTGTCTACTTGGACTTTTGTAAAGCCTTTGACATGGTTTCCCATAGCATTCTCCTGGAGAAACTGGCTGCTCCTGGCTTGGACAAGTGTACTCTTTGCTGGGTAAAAACTGGCTGGATGGCTGGGCCCAGAGAGTGGTGGTGAATGGACTCAAATCCAGTTGGCAGCCAGTGACAAGTGGTGTTCCCCAGGGCTCAGTGTTGGGGCCAGTTCTCTTTAATATCTCTATCAACAATGTGGACGAGTAGATAGAGTGCACCCTCAGTAAGTTTGCAGTTGACACCAAGTTGGGTGGAAGTGTCGATCTGCTGGAGGGCAGGAAGGCCCTACAGAGGGACCTGGCCAGGCTAGATCGATGGGCTGGGGCCAACTGTGTGAAGCTCAACAAGGCTCAAGGCCGGGTCCTGCACTTCGGTCAAAACAACCCCATGCAATGCTACAGGCTTCGGGAGGAGTGGCTGGAGAGCTGCCTGGCAGAAAAGGACCTGGGGGTGTTGGTTGACAGCCAGCTGAACATGAGCCAGCAGTGTGCCCAGGTGGCCAAGAGGGCCAATGGCATCCTGGCTTGTATCAGGAATCGTATGGCCAGCAGCACCAGGGAGGTGATAGTGCCCCTGTACTCGGCACTGGAGAGGCTGCACCTCAAATCCTGTGTTCAGTTTTGGGCCTCCCACTCCAAGAAGACCATGGAGGGGCTGGAGCGTGGCCAGAGCAGGGCAGCGAGGCTGGGGCAGGGTCTGGAGCACAAGGCTGGGGAGGAGCAGCTGAGGGAGCTGGGGTTGTTTAGCCCGGAGAAAAGGAGGCTGAGGGGAGACCTTGTTGCCTCTACATCTGCCTGAAAGGAGGCTGCAGCCAGGGGGGGTTGGTCTCTTCTCCCCAGTAACAAGCAATAGGACAAGAGGAAATGGCCTCAAGCTGTGCCAGGGGAGGTTTAGGTTGGATATTAGGAAAAACTTCTTCACTGAAAGGGAAGTCAGGCATTGGAACAGGATGCCCAGGGAAGTGGTTGAGTCTCCATCGCTGGAGGTATTTAAAAGACGGGTAGACGTGGTGCTCGAGGACATGGTTTAGTAGTGGACTTGGCAGGGATAGGTTAACAGTTGGACTCGATGATCTTAATGGTCTTTTCCAACCTTAACAATTCCATGATTCTATGAATCTCTCCATACTGGCTAAGGAAGGATCTCTCAGTCTCAGGAAAGGGATCTCAAACCCTGAGAGGCGTCCCTGCTCGAGGGGAGAGTCACCTGGCCTGCCGTCCGGCTGCCATGCAGGGAGAGCTCACATTGGGCCCATCCTGATGGTAATATTTAGAGGGTGAAGTAGCTGCCTGCCAGTCAATAGTATAGACACGATATCTTCATTTTAGCTCTGGCAACTTCATTTTTGGCTTTCAAAACCACCTTTTGGAATCTTGTTCAAGACACCTTCACTCCCTTGTACGTCAGCCAGCGGCTTTCCAGCTCACACGTTCACCCCAAGGACGTGAGGGCTGTAGGTCCTGCGTCAGCCTGAACCAAAGTGCAGCTCGGAGTCAAGTGTATCCGTCACATTGACCAGATGCAGGAACTCTGAGGGTTTTATTCCTTTAACCCATGCCTCTCTCTCCTCATCCTCTTTTCCTAGGGTGTTTTGGAGTTTAAGGGGGGATTTTTTGTTGTTGGAGGTGTTTTTGTAATTATTTTGCTGAGGAAGGTGGTGCGGCCTTGAAGCCCTGGGAGGCGGGGAAAGGTCTTACGTCCGGCACAAAGCCGGGAGCTCTGACCCCACCGTGAGCCCTTCTCTGCCCACGGCTCCCAAGAAGCATTTTCACCTCCCCACGGGCCTTCCCGGTGCCTGTTGGGATCCCTGCCCTGGAACACGCCAGAGCACGGGCACCGCTGCTGCGGGAGACACCACGGGACAGGGGCCCCGCCCACCCGCTTCCGCTGGAAGCCCCGCCCCCTCCCAGCACCCGCAGGGGCCCTGTGCCCCGGAAGTCGCTCTCCTCTACCAGCCATGTGCTCCGCTGGGATTGGCTGGCAGGACCGGCCACCCCTGCCGCTTGGCCCAGAGATACATCAGACCCGGAAGGCCCTTCCCCTGCATCCACAGGGGCCGCCATTTTGGGTTGGCCGCCATTTTGGGACAGGGTGCCACCACCCCATGGCAGTGAGCTGCCCTTTTGTTAAAGGTCATACTGCTCTGTGATTGGCTAATGGCCATGTCTCGACACCGTCACAGCCGTGTGTTCTCAGGCAGCCCCTGTGATTTGCTGGCAGGACCGGCCACCCGTCCCAGTGTCCCCAGGGGCACGTCCCAAAGGAAGCCCCCTGTCATTTCCTACAGGGAGGCCGCCACTTCTGACAGCCTCATTCCCCACGTCTTTTCATCCTGCATTGTGATTGGCTGACAGCCATTTCATGACGCCTTCATAGCCACATGTTCTCAGGCAGCCCTGTGATTGGCTGCCCACCTCCTTTGGTCCAGGAAGTGCTCAGATATAAAGATATATACATTTATATAATATATATTTATAAGTAAGTGTAGAAATACGTATAAATACATCTTTTCTTTATTTCTAAATAGGTACAGTATTTTTAAATATATACTTCTCTATATGTATTTAAGTATAGATTTTTATGTAGACATAAACATTGATAAAGCTATAGAAAGTAAATATATATAGCCTTAAAAACATAGGTAAAAAATGGATAAAACCTTTTTTAATAAGAGCTACTGGAGTGAGCACTTAAAGTTTAAATGTGAAGAGAAACAAAAGGAAGAGGCCAGGTCGGGGTCCCCACTTTCCCAGGCTGCAGAACAAGCCCTGACAGTTCTGGGGTGAGGGGGGCTTCAGGAGGGCAGAGGGGTGCCCAAAAGGTGGTGGGGTGTGGACAAGCTGGAACGTGCCCAGGGGCTACAGCCCCTTCCTAGGAGTCCTCCAAGGGGCCTCCGTAACAAATCTTGTCACGTGCAAAGAAGGGGCCAGTCCTGAGTGAGGGGAGAAGTCGGGACAGTGCTGTGCTTTGCACTGCTGTCTAAAATAACGTTGAGAACACACTGATGTCGTAGCTATTGCTGAGGAGTGCTGCCATAATGTCAGCGCCTTCTCTGTTTCTCACTCTGCCCCCACAGCGATGAGGCTGGGGATGGGCAAGAGGCTGGGAGGGGACAAAGTCAGCAGAGCTGACCCAAATGGACCAAAGAGATATTCCATGGCATATAGCGTCTTGTTAAGCACTAAGTGTTGGAGGGTAGTTTCTCCAAAGTAGCCATTGCTTGGAGACTGGCTGGGCATCGGTCTGCTGGTGTGAGTGATTGCTTCTCCATCGCTTGTTTCGTTTCCTTTTTTTCCTCTCCACTTATTAAACTGTGTTTATCTTGGCCCATGCTTTTTTTTTCCTTGCTTTTGCCCTTCCAGTTGGCTCCCCCATCCTGCTTGGAGGGAGTGAGCGAGTGACTGGTTGGGGGTTTAGCTGTCGGCTGAGGTCACGCCACCACACCAGCACACAGCAAATAGGTTGGTATGTGCTTGTGACGTCACTGGAGCCTGAGTAGCCCAAAGGCAAGTACATGGCAAATGGGCAGAAACGTACTTGTGAGGTCACTCTCAGACGACAGGCCAGGGGCTGACTCATGGCATGTGCAGCTTGTTGTGAGGGCTCTGCTGCCTGAGTAGCTGCTAGGCCAGGAGCAGGCCCATGGCTTGTGTCTGTGCTCATGAGGTCACTCCTGCCTGAGGAGCTAGTAGGCCAGGAGCAGGCCTATGGATTGTGCAAGTGTTTATGAGGTCACTCATGCCTGAGCAGATGATAGGCCAGGAGCTGGCACACGGCTTGTGAATGTCTTTGTGATGTCAGTGGTGCCTGAGTAGCTGGTAGGCCAGGAGTAAGCACCTGTCTTGTGTAGGTGTTTGCAAGGTCATTTGTGACCGATGAGCTGATGGGCCAGGAAGAGGCCTATGGGTTGTGTAAGTGCTTGTGAAGTCACTGCTGCCCTGGTAGCTGATAGGTTAGGAGCAGAACAATGGCTTGTGTAGGTGATTGTGTAGGTGTTGGGTCATTGGTGTCCGAATAGCTGATAGGCCAGAAGCAGGCACATGGCAGGTTTAGATGTTATGACATCACCTGTGGCTGAGTGACGGATAGGCCAGGAGTATGCACATGGCTTGTGTCAGCCACAAGGCCAATGACAGGCATATGGCTTGTGTGGGTGCTTCTGATGTCATCAAAATAATGTTTAGTCCCCACCCAAACATGGCTTTTTGGAAGACCAATCAACAGCAGAAGCCTGTGCACAGCACCCACCCCCGTGTGACAGTGTAACTCTTGAGCAGACAGCGATGGCAGCAGGAGGGTGTGAGGTCACCGTCACTATAACTGCTGAGCACCCAGTGGTGGCTGTAGGAGGGTGTGAGGTCACCGTCACTCTAACTGCTGAGCACCCAGTGGTGGCTGTAGGAGGGTGTGAGGTCACTGAAAGGGGGGTTTTAGAGTATAACTATAAAAGTTGTAACTATTATACAAAAGACTATTGAAGTAAGGAGTCTTGCAATCTCCCAGCGAAGGACAGTTCCTTGATAAGAACAGAAACTTGTCCTAAAAACCAGCTGAAACTGACCCTGCAGTTTGGACGAGAGTCAAGGAGCAACTGAGTCTGCGCAAGAACAAGGGGTTACCAGCGGTGACGAAGAAGAGTCACCAGCCTTCATCCCCATGACCCCCTGCGACCACCACCAGGAGGCATCGCGCAAGCGCAGTTGGGAGGGGTTTATGGAAATGACCTCTGGGGGCTAATTTTCATATGAAGCGGGGACAGGTCATGCATATGTATAGGCGTATTGGGAAACCTTATGTATATGTAACACTTTATTGTATAAATCCACGACAAGCCAGCACGTGGGCGCGCACGACTTTGGCGGGATGACCCCCCGTGCTGCCCAGCGCTGAATAAACATACCTACTTTACAACCTTACGGGTTGTGGAGTCTGTTTCCGCACGTCAGTTTGGCGAGCCAGGCAGGAGAGTCTCTGCTCCACCGCGGGACCGACTGCGGAGCGGACGCCCCTCGGCGCGCCCCGAGCATCTTCCTCGGAGGAGCCTCCGCTGCCAGCCGCTCACCGTGGGAGCAGACAACAACCTCCTGAAGCCGCGGATCAA
This sequence comes from Platalea leucorodia, assembly GCF_965183815.1. NCBI lineage: Eukaryota > Metazoa > Chordata > Aves > Pelecaniformes > Threskiornithidae > Platalea > Platalea leucorodia. Next base: position 60,612 of record NW_028121285.1, read on the forward strand.
ACGGTATGTTTTACAAGAAGGGCCAGTAAGTCGTACGCTTGGCCGGGGCTGCTGGTAAACCGTGCAGAGACGTCTGGCGTGCAGCATAGTCCCCGTAGGGGAGGAGGGTACCCCGGCCGATAGAGCGGCCAAGGAGATTTGCTGACCGATAGAGCGGCCGCTAGCTATCTTGGGGGTAGATCGAGCAAATCTGAGGTCACCGCTGCATCCCGGTATCGGGAGCCAGGACGGACCTGCTAATGACTGTATAAGAAGCAGGAGAAGGGTAAGCGGACCTCTCACAAAAAGTATTTAAATCTTTGCAGCTGCTGAAGGGATATCAACTGGAGCGATAATTATCTGTTTCATTTACCCGGGTATTGCATATACTATATGTTCGTATTGTATATATTTTATGTTTGTATTGTATATATTGAACGTTAACAATTTGTGCGTATGTGTGTTTGAGACACAGCATCACTGTGAAGTGAGTGGGAGTCCTGATTTGTGGTTCCGTGACTCCGCAAGGAGCACGGCCAGAGACGGACAAAGCGCCTAAAACGTTTATAAAATTTGAAAATCTTTTAGTGTAAAATTGGGCTGCCGTGGTGCTTAGCCATTCTCCTAAATATCGGGGAACTGGCTAATCATCAAATTGGCAGAAGGAAGAGAGTCACTCCTTAGATAATTTGATTAGGTTTGTGGGACGTGTGGGAGGGAGACTGAGAGAAAACTGTAGAGATCTGTGAGAAAAGATTTGTGTGGAAGTTGAAACAAAGAAATAGGGATAACAAGAAGTAATATAGAAGACAGGAAGAAAAAATTAGAGAAATGGGTAACACTCAGAGCGGCATTTTAAAGAAGAGTCCCCTGGGTTGTATATTGGCTCATTGGAAAGACATTGTTGGAACCGGGGGTACGGAGAGCAAGAAAACTCTCATTAAATATTGTAATCAATGGTGGCCAATCTATAAATTAGAAGATGGGGCTAAGTGGCCACTTAATGGGTCAATTGACTATAATACCCTCCTACAATTAATGTTGTTTTTAAGGAGAGAAGGAAAGTGGGATGAAGTATCATATGCAGATATGTTTTTCACCCTCCGAAACCATCCGGAGTGGCAAAGGGACTGTGGAATAGTGCCGCCACAGGACCCTATGGTACTCGCCCTTGAGCGGGAAAATAACAAAGAACTTAAAGGTAAATTGAAACGGTGTTGCTCGGCGTGTAGTATTGGACAAAGGTGTACGAGAGTGAATAAAGTCCATCAAGCACCAGAACAAGATCTAACTGATTTGTTTAAGCCTCCCCCTCGATCACAGGAACAGAATGTGGACTCGGACGGGACCTCCACTCCCTCAGATAGTCCTGTATCCTCCCGTACCAGAAAAAAATCTACTCTAACAGCCTTACAAGCACCTCTTCGAGAGGCGGTAGGGCCTGACGGCGGGACGATGCTAATAAAGGTACCTTTTTCCACCACCGATCTAGAAGCTTGGAAAAAGGTTGCAAAGGATTACAGGAATGATCCGGTAAGTGTAACTAAACATTTTCAATTTATTATAAAACAACACAACCCCGATTGGAATGATATACAATTATTATTAGAATTCATGACTGAGACGGAAAAGCAATTGATTTTAAGAATGGCAGAAAATTTGGCTGAAGATCATTATAAGACTACAGGAGGGGATGTAAAAGAGTATTTCCCCCTCCGGGATCCAAAGTGGGATGCGAATAAAACTGTACATATGGAAAGATTGCAGGCATATCAGGAGTGGATTTCGAAGGGGATGGAGAGGGCCATCCCCAAAACTATAAATTGGTCAGCATTATATGCAATTAAACAAGACCCTTACGAGTCCCCATCTGAATTCCTGGATCGACTGAGAGATGTGATGCGCCGCAGCACACCGCTGGATCCTGGGTCAGAGGTAGGGATACAACAACTAGTTTCCCTATTTTTGGGCCAGTCCACAGGGGATATTAGGCGCAAACTCCAGAAATTGCGCCCCACAGAAAGCAGAAACTTGGAAGTGTTACTGGATGAAGCATGGAGAGTGTTTAGTAATAGGGAGGAAAGATACAGACAGGAACGAAAAAGAACGGTGGCGGTTGTTAGGGAAGAGGAAGAAAGGAGACCAAAGCGAGAACTACCCCAACTAGACAGGGATCAATGTGCGTTGTGTAAGAGATTTGGTCATTGGAAAAGGGAATGTCCGAGGAAGAAGGAGCAGGGACGAACTCACCAGACGGGAAGAATAGTGGCCCATATGAAAGAAAATTGACGGGGACCTGGGGAATCCACCCTAGCGGATCCACTGGTTATAATGAAGCTAGGGAAGGGACAACAACAAGAGGTAGAATTTCTGGTTGACACAGGGGCGACGTACTCGGTTTTGAATCAGGCCTTGATGCCCCTGGAGGATGATTATATCATGGTAAAAGGAGCAACTGGCCAAACTGAAAAGGCGTATTTTTGTAAGCCTTTGAGATATAAATTAGGAAAACAATGGGGCATTCACAAATTTTTGTATATGCCTAATTCCCCAAAGGCACTGTTGGGAAGAGATTTGTTGGAACAATTGGGTGCAAAAATCACATTTAAAAAAGGAGAAATTACTCTGGAGGTAAAAGACCAACAGTACATCCAAATACTGAGCCTATCCTTAACTAGTCTTCCCGCAGAAGGAAAAATTAACGAAGAGATTCTAAACCAGGTATATCCCGGAGTATGGGCCACCGATGTACCCGGAAGGGCAAAGAATGCTTCACCTGTTGAAGTTAAACTTAAAGAAGGCCGACAACCAGTAAGAATTAAACAGTATCCCTTGAAGAAGGAGGACAGGGAAGGAATTCAGCCACTGATAGAAAAATTTTTACAATTGGGATTGTTAAAAGAATGTAAATCTGATTTTAACACCCCTATATTGCCTGTCCGTAAACCTGACGGATCATACCGGGTGGTTCAGGATCTACGAGCTATAAATAAAATAACCGAAGACCTTTATCCAGTAGTGGCAAATCCATATACCTTGTTGACTGTATTGACACCTGAACTAACCTGGTTTACTGTTCTAGACCTGAAGGATGCCTTCTTTTGCCTCCCTCTCCATGAAGCCAGCCAGAAAATATTTGCATTTGAATGGGAAAATCCTAAAAGTGGACGTAAGACTCAGCTCACTTGGACGGTGTTGCCACAAGGATTTAAGAACAGCCCTACTATTTTTGGCAGTCAACTTGCAAAAGACTTGGAATCCTGGGAAGCCCCGTCGGAGGAAGGAAAATTGTTACAATATGTGGACGATATCCTGATTGCCACTAAAACAGAGGACGATTGTATGGCCTGGACAGTGAGTCTACTAAATTTCTTGGGGCTCCAAGGGTACCGGGTATCTAAGAAGAAGGCACAAGTAATACAGCGCCAGGTGATTTACCTAGGCTATGAAGTTAGTGCTGGACAAAGGACTCTGGGACAAGCCCGCAAAGAGGCAATATGTCAAACTCAAAGACCACAAACAGTGAAAGAATTACGGACCTTTCTGGGAATGACTGGGTGGTGCCGACTGTGGATCTATAATTATGGACTGCTCGTTAAACCACTATACGCACTAGCAACCACTGAGCAGAAACACCTTGAATGGAACAGAGACACCACACAGGCCTTTGAACTGTTAAAAAAGGCCTTAATGTCGGCCCCAGCCTTAGGACTCCCAGATGTGAGTAAGCCGTTTCTTCTTTTCTCCCACGAGAAGCAGGGGATTGCCCTAGGAATATTGGCACAAGATCTGGGCCCATATCGACGAGCAGTTGCCTATTTTTCCAAACAATTGGACGCAACTGCAAAGGGTTGGCCTGGATGCTTGCGAGCAGTTGCGGCCGTAGTACTAAATATACAAGAAGCCCGAAAATTCACTCTGGGCCAGAAAATAACTGTATTGGTGTCCCATACAATATCAGCAGTATTGGAAGCAAAGGGTGGACACTGGCTTTCTCCGCAAAGATTCTTGAGATATCAGGCTATACTGGTAGAACAAGACGATGTGGAGATCATAATTACTAACATTGTCAACCCAGCCTCTTTCCTCAGTGGAAACACAGGAGAACCAGTACACCATGACTGTCTGGAGACCATCGAAGCAACATATGCAAGCCGTCCAGACTTGAGAGACAGTCCTATAGAAAACGGAGAGAACTGGTTCACGGATGGAAGTAGTTATGTTGTAAGTGGTAAGAGACATGCAGGATATGCCGTTACCACCAGTCAACAAATAATAGAGTCAAAACCTTTACCCATAAATACCTCTGCACAAAAGGCAGAAATCATTGCTCTGACCCGTGCTTTAGAATTGGCCCAAGGCAAAACTGTGAATATCTATACAGACTCGAAATACGCCTTCGGAGTCGTACATGCGCACGGAGCAATCTGGAAGGAGAGAGGACTATTGAATTCTCAGGGCAAAAATATCAAGCATGCAGAGGAGATCTTGAAACTGCTGGAGGCAGTCCAACTCCCTGAAAGAGTGGCAATTATGCATATTAAGGCACACCAAAAAGTGAGCTCAGAATTAGAAAAAGGAAATGAGCTGGCAGACAGAGAGGCAAAACAGGTAGCTAAAGTGAAAGCCAAAATAGAAGGGGCTCTAGTTCCGGACGGGCGAATTTCTCTAGAAGGTAAGCCAGAATATACCATAGAAGATCAAAAACTTATCACAGATCTGGAAGGGTCATATAATAAAGAAGGGTGGGCTTCCACTCCACAAGGGAAACTAATCATTCCCTCATGTCTAACATGGCATCTGGTAAGAGAAGAACATAGAAAAAGGCATTGGGGAGCAAAGGCTCTATATAAACACTTAATTAGAGAAATTATAGCTAGAAACCTATATACCACTGTGAAACAGGTGACGCAACAATGCGATATTTGCCTCCAGACTAATTCCAAAAATTCCCCCAAACCAAAAATGGGCCAGATTGGGAAAGGCAATGGGCCTGGGCAACAATGGCAAATTGATTTTACAGAACTCCCAAGAAAAGGGGGGTATCGATATTTGTTAGTACTGACTGACACCTTTTCAGGATGGCCAGAAGCATTCCCTACCAGGACAGCCAAGGCTCGGGAGGTAACTAAAACATTACTGCAAGAGATAATACCACGTTTTGGAGTTCCAGCAACCATATCCTCTGACAGAGGACCACATTTTACCTCAAAGGTAGTACAACAAATTAGCCGCCATTTGGGCATAGATTGGCAACTTCACACCCCATATCGCCCTCAATCGAGTGGCCAAGTAGAAAAAATGAACCACTTAATCAAACAACAAATTGTGAAATTGGGACAGGAGACTAATTTGGCCTGGCCTCAGTCTCTCCCTTTGGCTCTCTTGCGCATACGAACTAGGCCAAGAGCAAAAGAAGGACTGAGCCCTTTTGAAATTTTATATGGACGACCCTATGGAATACAGAAAGGAATATCCACACAGGCTGGGGATGAAATTATAACCTCTTACATGGTAGCATTAAGCAAACAACTCAACAAAATTGAAAAACATGTGATCGGGACTCGAAGTAGAGGTTTAGACGGACCTGTACATAACATTCAACCTGGAGATTATGTCTATATAAGGTCTCTTGCAGAAAAAACCCTGGAGCCACAGTGGGAAGGGCCTTTCCAGGTGCTCCTTACTTCCTTCACCGCGATCAAGATCAAAGAGCAGAGTGCCTGGATACATCACACCAGAGTGAAGAAAGCACCTAAATCTCCATGGAAAGTTGCGCAAGTACAGCAAGGAAAGCTTACTTTGTCACGACACTGATTGTAAACCTAATAAGAAGACTAGGGGCATGGGAGAGTAATACCTTTTTGCAGCTACATGACAAAATTGCTAGTGCCATAAATTGGTCTGACTGCTGGATTTGTTCACACTTGCCCACAAACGCAAGACATGGCCACCCCGTGGTCGCTACCATTTTTCCCAATTTTTCAGAGATAGCTAATGCCTTTAACAATATATCCCTCTCCGAGCATGCAGAGATACCAAAAAGGAATCTCGAATGGCAGATAGATTTAAGCCTACTCTGGAACGAGACTGAGGGAGTACCTTGTGTCCAGAGGTGCTACCTAGAAAACACCACACAGAATACAGGAGGGAATAGCACAGACAGACATTGTGGAATTTTAAGTTTTGTTGGGGCCTACTCCAATTGCACTAGTTACATCAAGTATGGAGGTGCAAATATGTGGAATAGCAAACAGCCCCGGAGAAACGCCAGCAATATCCCCAAAGGCTGGCCAACTCCTGTAGGTCAGGGATGGTATTGGGTCTGTGGAAAATGGGGATATAAGGTATTGCCTCTAGGGTGGAAGGGCCAATGTGCTGTAGGGACCATAGTTCCTAATGTTACTGTTGCACAAGATGTAACCAGTTTACGCACGCTTGGCCTATTACGCACCTATATGAAACCTATAACCCATCCAATCAAAAGGAAACTGAACCCTTTAATAACAAAGCCAACCAGGTTTCATAGCTTTGCGAGGTGGTTTCTTCCATGGTTAGGAGTTAGTGAATTAGAAAAAGCCTTAGTTAACATTTCAGCTACAATGGAAATGATCAGTAATGCTACAGCTGATGCGCTCACGGCTCTACAGAAAGAAATTTCTTCTTTAAAACAAGTAACACTTCAAAACAGACTAGGGCTGGATATGCTTTTTGCTAAAGAAGGAGGTTTATGTACAGTTCTTGGTGAACACTGCTGTACCTATGTTAACCAAGACAAAAGGATTGAAAAGGATTTATCTCAAATTTGGGAAAAAACCAAAATCTTGCATGAAGTGGCCCAAGATAACACATCTTGGGGATTTAGTGACTTAATAGAAAAACTAACATCTTGGCTACCAAACTTAGCATGGTTGAAACAATTGTTTATTTTGACAATTATAGTTGCAATTCTGTCTACAACCCTGTGTGTAATAATTCGGTGTGCTTGGTGGTATTTCCAGAACACAAGAGATTCCTACAGCGAATGGAAAAAGAATCAACTTCGACGAAAACTTGAATCTAACAAATATCTTGAGAAGACATTAGATAGAGAAACATTATATTAAAATAAACTATAGTAAAAGAATTTACTAACTATATAGAAAAGGGGGGAATGAAAGGGGGGCTTTAGAGTATAACTATAAAAGTTGTAACTATTATACAAAAGACTATTGAAGTAAGGAGTCTTGCAATCTCCCAGCGAAGGACAGTTCCTTGATAAGAACAGAAACTTGTCCTAAAAACCAGCTGAAACTGACCCTGCAGTTTGGACGAGAGTCAAGGAGCAACTGAGTCTGCGCAAGAACAAGGGGTTACCAGCGGTGACGAAGAAGAGTCACCAGCCTTCATCCCCACGACCCCCTGCGACCACCACCAGGAGGCACCGCGCAAGCGCAGTTGGGAGGGGTTTATGGAAATGACCTCTGGGGGCTAATTTTCATATGAAGCGGGGACAGGTCATGCATATGTATAGGCGTATTGTGAAACCTTATGTATATGTAACACTTTATTGTATAAATCCACGACAAGCCAGCACGTGGGCGCGCACGACTTTGGCGGGATGACCCCCCGTGCTGCCCAGCGCTGAATAAACATACCTACTTTACAACCTTATGGGTTGTGGAGTCTGTTTCCGCATGTCATCACCGTCACTATAACTCAGAAGCACGCAGCTGTGGCAGGAGAAGGGTCTGAGGTCCCATCACCGATGGCACCGCGTGGCCGTGGGGCTCGGTGCAGAGCGGCCGTGTGCATCAGCGGGGCATGCCGGGGGCCGGGAGCTGCCCGGCCCCGTGTCTGCGAGGCCGAAGGAGCAGCCCCTGCAGCCCTGGCTGGAGCAGTCGGGGTGGGGGTGGCTCGGGGGCACCGCAGGGATGTGCCTGGGCACGGTGCCAGGAGGAAACCACAGACTTCCTGCCCGGGCGCTGCACGGGGAGCGCGGCGAGCGCTGCGAGGCCACGTGGGCTGTGGTTTGTGCACCTGCAGGCTCCAGCTCCCGATGCGCCTGTGGGGAAGAACGGCCTCTCGGGGACAGGCTGAGAGTCAGGGGCCTGACGGAGCCTCTGGGCTGCAGGTCTGCTGCCAGGGCAAGGCCATGGCCCAGCTCGGGCTCCTGCGAGGGACCCAGGGTGGGGCTGTGCAGGGAGGGACGGGCGAGCCAGCCCTCCTGGGATGGAGCTCTTCCCCTGCCCAAGGCCCTTGCCCAGCTGCTGCTCCCAGCACAGTGGGGTCTGTAGCAGGGCCAGGGGCTTTTTCCTTCCCATCCTGACACAGACCCCGGTGCAGTCCCAGCTCCGTGGTTCCCACATCTCTTGTCGGAGCTGGACAGCTGCCTCTTGGGTTCTTGGATGAGCCCAGCGTAGAAGATGCTCAGTGCTCCCAGTCCCCACAGCAGGGTGCAAGGGGTGACGGAGTCATTTCCCCTCCACGCTCTGTTTCTCCCATGATGATTCCCTTACATACCGACCATGAGACCCGTAGCGGGACACATATGTCCCTCATATATGGTCACGAATGGCGCTGGAGAAGTTCATTGGAGGGCTGGGCTGTGTCGGAGGGGAGATAGCTCCCGATAACGTCTCAAAAGGTGCTGCTGCTGCTTTGATTGGCTCCTCCTGCAGCTGGGTTGGTATCTGCAGAGATATATTACCCTCCCATCGTCGTTGTCCCCGTGAGTCCCCAAGGAGCCGTGGCAGGGAGTGGGGCGCAGCAGGGCTGTGCCAGCAGGGCAGGAGGCTCAGGATGGGGATGGAGGCACTCCTGTCCCCCCGGGTGCTGTGGCTGCTCCTCTGGGTGCAGCTGTGCAGGGGTAAGTGCCGGTTCCCTTGTCTCACAGCCCAGGGCCGGTGGGTACCAGCGGGGTCATCGGGATCCCTTTGGGAATGGGGTTTCTTTCCAGGCTCCGCTGAGACAAGGGTCAGAAGGTGCTCAGGTCCATGGACCTTCTGCCTTTCCCTGTGCCTCTCTGTGTTTAAGGCAGCCTGTGCCTGGCTGCATTTATGGACTCCCCCATCCTGGGAACACAGTGTGTGGGTGGGCATGGGCAGGGGGCTGTTGGAGTGGGAGGAGGTGCCAAGGGCTGTGGGGTGGTGAATGGCCCAGCAGGGCTGGAGTTGGCCCCCCCAGCCTGCCCAGCCCGTGGGGAGAGGAGGGACCCCCACACTTCCCCAGGGACAGCTCAGGGAGGAGAGGGCTCCCAGCCTGGTGCTGTGACTCGACTCCCAGAGCTGCAGCCTGGGGCTCGGTCCTCTCCTGACCGGTCCCCTGTTTTGGTGTTTGAAGGGGCTGCGGAGGTGAGGCTGAAGGCTGGCGGCGGGCGCTGTGCTGGGAGAGTGGAGGTGAAACACCAGGGCCAGTGGGGGACCGTGTGTGGTTTCTCCTGGGACATGGCCGATGCTGCAGTGGTTTGCAAGCAGCTGGGCTGTGGGTCTGCTGTAAAAGCTCATTCCTGGGCACACTTTGGGCAAGGATCTGGCCACATATGGATGGATGATGTTGCCTGTGCTGGCACCGAGTCTGCCCTGTCTGACTGCAGACACAGTGGATGGGGTAAACACAACTGTTATCACAGTGAGGATGCTGGAGTGACGTGTTCAGGTAAGGGGACAGCCCTTTCCCCACCTTTGAGACCAGGATGCGGGGAGGGAACTGGCTGTGCCCTCAGGAAGAAATGAGCAGACACCAGATCAGGGCCCAGTGTGGCCAGTTGCACTGCTGAGCTGGGACATATGTTGCTGCTTTTGCCAGTCCCTGAGGAAAGCCCAGTAAGAGCCCACCCTGGGTGTGCACACCCTTCCTGGTCCCTTATGTGGCTCAGCCCACCCTCCGTTGGTGCCTGGGGCTCAGGTGAAACCCCCTCCCTGCCCCTTGGTGTCTGTTGGTGCCCATCTTTCTCGTTCCATTCAGCCAGGACCTGTCTGGCATTGCCAGGGGCCAGGTCCCCCCATGCCAGAGGCACCGAGAGCTGCTCATGCAGCCACCCACAGCCCCAGGGAAGGGCACAGAGTGGTCAGGGACTTTTGGGTTGTGCCTCCTGGCAGGCATGAGTCCCTCGGCCTAAGCAAAGGGGCTGCTCAGAGGGGGAAAGCGCTGGCCTTGAGCAGAGGAGCAGGGTGGGGCACATGGCACCCCATTCCTCTCCCAGGGTCACCCCATGAGAGCCAGCCCACGTGGACATGGCCCCGTGCTGTCAGTGGTGACCCGCTGCCCAGACTTTCCTGCCTACCCCAGCCCCGGCTGCCCTGTGCCCCAGGGGCTTTGCCAGCACTTGCACTGTCCTCGGTGCCTGTCCTTGCACCGGGAGCTCGTGTCAGCCCAGGGCTGCCCCTCTGCCTGCTCTCCTGCCCTCTGCCTGGCCATTGATGGGGATGTGCGTGCCTGGCAGTGCACTCTGGCCCTGGCTGAGGATCCCCTCCCTGGGCAGGTGCCAGAGTGGGGGGCTGGCACAGACACTGACTGTACATAGAGCTGTGCCATAGCTGTACCCGTGAAATGGCCCATCTAACAGCAGTGCCCCAACAGCCTGAGACCGCCCTGAGGGAAGGGTGTGTTACTGGGAATTCCAAGGGTTCCTCAGCCAGGCCCTGAGCTCAGTGGGCAGAGCAGGCTGCAGCCGCCAACAGTGCCTTGGCCAGTCTCCCTGGGCCCCAAGTGCTCGGAGTGCTGCCAGGAAGCCCAGGGTCTCCAAAATGGCGGCAGTTGGTCCGAGCAGTGCCTACGGCTGGGGGTTTGGGAGAGAAGCAAGGCCACAAGTGCTGTGCTGATGTCTGAGGAGCGGCAGGGTGTCCCTGGTGTGTTTGTGCCATCAGCAGCCCCTGGGAGCTGCTGGGAGGGTTGTGGGGCTCTGTGCCTGTGGCCACCTTGCAGACCAGGTGGGACGTGGGCATGTAACTGCCAGAGGGCTCTGGCAACTCTCCGGGGACTTTGATTGCTCCAGGATTTGTCCGGCTGGTTGGAGGGGAGAGCCCCTGCTCAGGACGCGTGGAGATCCACGATGGGAACCAGTGGAAAACGGTCTGTGACTCAGACTTTGGTCCCAAAGCTGCCAACGTGGTCTGCAGGGAGTTGCAGTGTGGCGCAGCCCTGTCTGTGCCCAGGGCAGCTCACTTTGGAGAAGGTGTTGGTGCCACGTGGGACAGAGAGCTGCAGTGTGTGGGGAATGAATCCTTCCTCATCTCCTGCCCCAGGGGATCCCGCAGAGACCGGCCCTGCACCCACACGAACGCCGCTGGTGTCACCTGTACCCGTAAGGACTGAGGGTGGGGTGTTCCATATCTGGGGGTGTGCTGGGGCCAAGGGGAGCAGGGCAGGGACAGTGCCATGCTGTGCTGGGTGTGAGGGCTGGAGGGGTGATGTGGTTGTCTGCAGCCCTAAAATCAGGCAGAAGGAGGATAAAATGAGGCACTCTTCCATTTGGCTGCTCCTTCATCTCCTGAGGAAGCGAGAGCACAATTCTGCCCTCTCTCATTCTTCTCTGTCCCCAGAGTACACAGGGTTCAGGCTGGTGAACGGCAGCACGGCGTGTGAGGGGAGGGTGGAGGTGCAGGTGCTGGGGACCTGGGGCACCCTCTGTGCCTCCCGCTGGGATGTCTCGGATGCCCATGTTCTCTGTCGTCACCTCGACTGCGGGTTTGCTGAGTCCATTCCCAGAGGAGGGCATTTTGGGAGAGGAACAGGATCTTTCTGGAGAGACTCATTCCACTGTGATGGGACTGAAGCCCACCTGGGACAGTGCCCAGTGATCACCCTGGGGGCCTCACCGTGCTCCCATGAGAACAACGCTGCTGTCATTTGCTCAGGTGAGTGCTGGGACAACGCTGTGTTAACTCCATTTGTCCCTTGGGTGTTGCATGGCCACCTAAAGCAGAGGACCTCATGGCAGCACCAGAGTGAATTTCTCCCTGGAGAAACCCTACCTTCACCAGGAATGCTCTGGAGAGCTTTCTCTGCTCAGACTGTCCACTCTGATGTGGGAGAGCTGAGGACTGAACAGGGTCAGGCACATCTACCGCCCCCAGGGCAGGGGGTCAGGCCTTGGGGCCACCACCGGGCCCAGGGTTCTCTGCTCTCCTGCTGCAGGACAGACCCAGAACAGGGCTGTGGGGCTCAGCTCCATCCCTCTGGCTGCAGACAGCCATGTCCCAGCCCCAGAGAGCCCAATCCCCCACCCACAAGGGGTGTGAGCTGGAGAGCAGGGCTGGGCTTTGCCCTCACTTCTGGTCAGCACAAGACCCAATCTTGTCCTATTTGATCGGAAAGGCCCCCCTTGCTCTGCTCCCTGCCAGGGACACAGGCTCCCAGGCCCAGATCCCCAGGGATGCAGAAGGTCAGAGGTGTGTGTGCTCTGCCCCATGGCTCAGCAGTGCCAAGGCCAGCGCTGAGGTGGGGCAAGGCTTGTCCTGGGGCTGCCTGTCCCCAGGCCACCGCCGGCTGCTGCTCCCTGCTGCGGGAGCTGCCCCATCTGCCTCAGCAGGGACGTGTTGGGTGGCTCTGCCCCACCAAGAGCAAAGAGAGGGTCTTGCTCAGGAAGGCTCAGGGACTGGGGAAGCAAGCATGTGGAAAGCTGCTCCTGAAGCTGACCGCAGAGGGCTGGGGGCAGGCGGGTGAGCTGCAGGGTGTTGTGAGGGTTGGAGAGCCTGGAGAGGTGTTGCAGGTTTGTGGGCTGTCTGGTGCTGCTGAGGGCTGGGGCATGGCTGCTCTCCCCAGGCCCAGGCAGCTCCACAGCCCTGCGGCTGGTGGGTGGAGGGAGCCGGTGCGACGGGCGAGTGGAGATCTTGCAGCGCGGGACGTGGGGCCGAGTCCTGGATGAGCAGTGGGACATGCAGGAGGCCAGCGTGGTGTGCCGGCAGCTGCGGTGCGGAGAGGCAGAGAGAGCCTACAACCCCCCGAAGCCTCAGAGAGGGACGGGTCCCGTGGGGCTGCGAGGGGTGCGGTGCGCAGGGCACGAGGCCAACCTGACCCTCTGCAACACCTCCCTTCCCATGAGCGCGCTGGCAGCAGGGATTGCAGAGGACGTGGGGGTCGTTTGCTATGGGAGCCTGGTGCCAAGTGGGCAGCAGCCTCTGTGGGGCTGGATGTCCTCTGGCTTCTGCCTGCAGGGCCCTGCAGCCCCCAGGGGCATCTCCTGGGCTGCCTGCGCCACCCTGCCCAATATCCAGAGCAGGGCCCTGGGCCCTGTCCTGGCCACCCTGACCAGTTTTGCAGGAGGGGCAATTTGGGTGGGATGTGTCAGGGATACATGTGCACACCTGCACACACAGCATGTCAGAGAGAAGACTTTGAATACCCACCCTCTCAGCCCAGCTCTCCTTCTCCTCTTCTACAGCTGCACCCACGACAGCAGCTGCAACCCCCCGAGCGGGTAAACTGTCCTCCGCGCCGGCGCTGGTTCTTCTCATGTCCAGCTGTGACCCGTGGCGGGAGGGAAGGGGCTCCTTGCTGGGATGTGAAACTCCCAGGAGGAGGCACTGGGATAGCAGTGGGGTGCGGGGGTTGGCATTTCCCCATCAGGGTGGGATCTTCCTCATGACTCACTCCTGGGGTTGTCTACCCCTGGTGTAATGGGGGTCAGGACTGGGGTGTCCCAGCCCCCCACCTCTCCCAGGCCTGGTGCTGCCCTTTTTGTGCTCCTGCCATACAGATCCCACCTGGGGCCATCCGACCGGCAGCGGGAAAGTCTCATTGCCCGTCATCATCTGCATCACCCTGGGGGCCCTTCTCTGCCTTGTCCTGGCCCTCCTGGCCGGGCAAGTGCGAAGCGCCAGGGCTGGGCGCAGAGGTGGGTCGTGGGGAATGATGCCTCCTGGCAAGGCCAGGGGTGCAGTGAGGTGTGAGTGAGTGGCACAGGCAGAGCTGGGGGGATAAGGGTGTGTGCTGCCTTCATTCCCATGCACCGCCTCCTTGACTGCCTGACCATGGGCCACCAGCAGCAAGGGGTAGAGAGGGTCCAGACATGGGGGGAGGTAGGGATGGGGCAAGGAGAGAAATGGCAGAGCTGGGCTCAGGTAGTGGGACTGTGCTCTGGCGATGGCCGTCTGCTGGCCCAGGGGACCAAAGCTGGGGGACAAGAGCGGGATCCTGTCCCGTCTCTGCCTGTCCCTGGGCCAGCCCTGCTGCTGTCCACAGGCTCTGGGAGAGCTTGGGAGCCCTTCCCTGAGGCCGTGTATGAGGAGATCGGTTACCGCCCGGCGAGGGAGAAGCAGGCGAGGTTCAGAGGCTCAGGTGGGTGTGGGTTCCTCCCGGGGGGCACATCTGCCAGGGTCTTCCCCCTCACCCCCCACCCATGGCTGACCCCCTGCAGTCCCCTGGCCCATGGTCCCTGCAGTGCTGGGGCTGTGGGGGCTGTGGGGAGAGCAGCCAGGTCCTGGGCCCAAGAGAGGAGCTTCCTCCCCACCAGTTCCTCCCCTACCAGCTGGGGACAGCCCCTCTCTGCCTGTCCCTGCACCCCTATGGGACACCTGAGGGGGGAGGGAAGGGGCTGTCCTGGGGCAGCTCTGGCAGCCCCTTTGAGACAGGGTTTGTCCCAGGGGAGCAGGGTGAGTCCTGAGACCTGAGCCCTTCTCCCCACTCAGCCCTGCCTCTGGGGGTCCCCCGTCCCCAGCAGCACTGACCACAAGCCTGGTCAGCAGAGCGCACTGCCATAACAGCCACTGCGCCTCTCTCCAGGCTCCTCTTCAGAGGGGTCCCTGACCAAGCTGCAGCCCTACCCCGGGGACAGCAAGGAGGAGGGTGGTCCGGGATCAGCAGCAGGTAATAGGGTGCGGGAAGGAGTGGATCTCTCCTCCCTGCAGACATGTGAAGAACAGCAGTGTCACTGAGTGTCACCGTCGGAGCTGGGGAGGACATGGGGGGGGTTTCCTGTGGTGCTGCCAACACCGGTGTCTGAGCCCCATGTCCCTGAGCATCCTCCCATCCTCTGCTCTGCAAATGCATCTTCTCCCTGTCACCAGCTCCCCTCTCCTTTCAGCTGTCTCTGTCCTGCCTGGAGGTGACCCGGCGGATGGCTATGATGATGCCAGGGAGGTTTCTGAGCCTGGGGAGGACAGTGCCCCTGGGCAGGGAGGCTGGGAAATGGCCAGGGCACGAGAGGAGGCAGCAGGACCCAGGGATGCACCTGGAGGTGAGAGGGAAAGAGAGCGCTGCTGGTTCCTGGGCTGCCATCCCTGGTGCCGGGTGAATCCTTGCTGCACTGAGAGCCAAACCTCCTAGGATGGGGAAACGTGCCCCAGGAGTTTTCCCTGGGGGCCCGGGATAGGGAGAGGGAGTTGAACATCTCCGGACTGGTGAGGAGAAGGGAGGAAGGTGATGTACACAGGAGGAGGGCATGAGGCGAACGTGCAATGGCTGCCTTGGTGCTTGCAGGGGCAAAGCTGTGCTCCCAGAGATGCGCTGGGGCCCCTGGAGCTGAGGGAGGTGCCTGGTCCCTTGTCCCCAGAGAGCACAGGCTATGACGATGCTGAAGAGGTGTCTCTGGCACATCCCCCTGAGGACACACAGCCTGTGACACCGGAGCTCAGTGCACAACAGTCCCTGAGCCCCGTGCCAGGAGAGCCCGTCCCTGCCATGCAGCTGGGTGCAGCCAGGAGGGAGGAGAGGTCTGTGCAGCTGGGAGAGCCATGAGCACCAGGGAACCGTCTCCCTTTTCCCACGGGCAGCAGAAACAGCCGGGCATTTCCTCTCTTTGTATTCCCCTGTTTTTGCATCGTGCCTCCATATTTGTTCTTATTAAAAGCCTTTAGGGGTTTGAGCCACAGCTGGTGCTTGCCTGGCCCGATGTCGGGGTGTCTCCCTGAGGCTGATCGGGAGGAGCAGAGCACAAGGACATGGTGCTGGGGAAGGGGCACGTCTCAGGGACAGCAGTCTCGGGGTCAGATTGTGGGGCTGTGAGAGCCCATGGTCCCTGGGGACATTTCCACCCTACCAGCCACAGTTTCCAGGCAAAATGTCTCTCTCCAAGGTCCCAGGAGTGCCCATCTCTTCACCTCGGGGTTCCCCAGTTGCTCTTTCCCCTCCCACAGCAGTGTTGCCCCATTCCCTGCTGGGAGCTCCTCCACCCCTGGGGTGACCCTGGGGGTGGCCCAGGGGGAGCCCAGGCTCACACACCCCTCTGCCCTGGTCCCTAGAGCTTTCCTGCTGGCAGCCCCCAGTCCCAAGCCCGCCCCTCCATCCCCAGCCCTGGGCCCATCTCTCCCTGTGGAGATGCAGGGCTGGAGCTTGCCCTGCTGGGGGTTTCCCATGGGATGGAGGCTGTGTTTGCAGTGCCCGTCTGTGTCACCCATCCCCTTGGGGGTCTCGCCCTGGAAACGCTGCTCTCCTGTGGACGTCCCACAACCATGCTCTGCCCAGCGTGGGGCAGCAGTGCAGAGGGTTGGGGTCTCACTGTAACACCCTCGGGGAGGTCCTTGGGAGCTGCAGGAGCAAGCCCAGATCTGGGGCACAGGGATGATCCTGCATTGCTCCAGAGCACAGACCCAGCCTGCAGGGCCAGATTGTTCAAGCCCAAAATGCTATGAAACAGGCTCTCTCTGCTCAGGTGTGCAGAAAACAGCATTTGAACCCTCCTGAGATGGACGAAGTCCGGACTGCCTCCGCCCTGGGGCCTGATCCTGGCACAGGGCTGTACTACAGAGCACTGCCCCTCCACGTCTCTGCAGGGCAATGGGGCAGAAGCAGGCTCTTGCTGCAGGCGCTGCTCCCACGCTCTGGCCCACCCTGGGGTGTTTTGATGGAGAGGAGCAAAGCCCTTCCCTTGAGCCTCCTCTGCCCCCCAGGGCTACAGCCCTCTGTGTCACATCTGTCCCCAACTCCAGAGCAGGAGCAGAGCAACAGGCTGAGGGAAATGCCCTCCCTGGGCTGAGGTGCCCCCAGGCTCTGATGGCAGCCCAGGGCATGCGGTGGAGGGGACACAGGTAAGGAACCCTTACCTTTGGGTAAGGAAAGTGGGGACAGTTGAGACACTTGTGCTATGGGCCCTGGGTCCATAGGCGCTGAGGGGATGGAGAACACACAAGCGTGTGCAATGCCAGGACATGCAGAGGAAGGTAAATCTGGAGAGTAAAACTGACGTTGAGTGGTTGATCTGGGGCTGTTGTGAAGACACAGTATTAGATGTTGTCACCTTCCGTGCTAGACCCCAGGGGAGCCAGTGCTGGCATTTCTGTCCCGACCTGTGCCCTTGCAGCAAGGAGGAGCTGATGCAGAGGGCTGTTGATGTGGGGCCCCAGAGGGATCCCCCTGTGCTGTGTATCTCCCTGCTGATGCCCAGAGAGGAGCACATAGGTGTTTCATCAGTCATTGCAGCATGGGAGTGAGGGGGGCCAACAAACTGCTCAGGTCAGCGTGTGACTGAACAACACTGGTGCCCATGCACTAGAGCGGATGATCCTCACCACGGCTTTGTCAGCTGTCCTGGGCACATCAGAGGTCTTACTGGGACAGAGCTCTGGAGGGAGGATGCTGCCATTCAGGACTCAGCTCCAGGGAGTGCGTCTCCCTGGGACTGCGGGGACGGTGGCCTCTGGTCTGGGAAATGGGGTCCAGGTGAAGGAGGTGTGTGAGGATGGGACCAGTCTGTGCACCACTGAGAATGACAAAGAGGAGAGAGACAGTCTTTGCAGAGACCCCGCAGAGGAGAGATCTCGATCCCTGTGGAGCAGGGAAGGAGGGACAGCTGGAGACCACCCCAGAGGAGCACTGAAGGGCGAGTCCTGCCCCGGGAGGGGCTGGGAACTGTTGGTGCTGGAGGAAGGCTCCTTCGACAGCTACAGAGCAGGGATGGTGCTCTGGCAAGAGGTGAAGGAGCAAGCAGGGCTGGGGCAGGCTGGAAGAAGGCAGATGGGCTTTGCAAACATCTAAGGGAGAAAACGATTGCTGAAGCCCGGGGTTGAAGCAGGGACCTTTAGATCTTCAGTCTAACGCTCTCCCAGCTGAGCTACTTCAGCCCTGCCTTGCCCCCCCAGCCCTTGTCCCTGTGGCAGCGGTGCCAGGCCCCAGGCTGACACACAGGAGGAGGCTCCTCAGGGAGGTTCCCAGGGAAAAGCTGTGCCCAGCCTCAGGCAGAGGGGACCTGGCTCCTCCCTGCCTCCAAGGCCCCGTGGGCTCCACGTTTGGTGGAGGCCAGCTCGCACTGGCTGTGCCAAGATGTGTCTGGGCTTTGTACAAATGTGACAGTGGCAAAGGTAAGTGGGCAGGCCAGGCATGGGCAGCTGCAAAGGCTGAGGGTGGAAGAAGCGTGGGGCTGGTGGAAGACCTTAACTCCTTCCCCATGGAAGGCCTCCCTCCCACCACCCTGTTTTCCCCAGCTCAGCTTCACCCCTTTGTTCCCAACTCTTCTACCCCTGAGCAGTGCAGGGGGATGGGCAATGGAGGCTGTGGTCAGTCCAGAGCAGGTCCTCTCTGCTGCTCCTTCCTTCTCACACTTTTCCCATGGGGTCCGTCTTGTGAGCTACAGTCCTTTGAGACAAACTTGCTCCAGCATGGGCTCTCCTCAAGCCACCATTCTTGCACGAAATATCGTACGTCTCCAGTGCTGGGTCCTCCACAGACTGCAGGGCTTACCTTCTCCACCGTGCTCTCTGCCATGGGCTGCAGAGAACCTGCTCTGGTGCCTGAAGCACCTCCTTCTTCACCAACCGTGGTGCCTGCAGGGCTGTTTCTCCCGCTATTGTTTCCCTCACTCCTCTCCCACTTTGGCGGTTGTGTCCTTTCTTAAATACACTTTCACAGAGGTTCCACCATCCTCGTTGATGGGCTCAGCTTTGGCCAGCGATGGGTCTGTTTGGAGCTGGCTGGAAGCAGCTCTGCCTGGCATGGAGGCAGCCCCTGGTCTCTTCTCACAGAGACCACCCCTGCAGCCCCCCCGCTACCAAAACCTGCACCTGGACACCAAGACACAGTGTGAAGCTTTGCCTTGCTAAATGACGTCCCCTGCTCTTCCCTCATCCACAAATAGAGTTTACTCGCTGGGGAGGAAGGGAGAGAAGCAGAGAAGGCCTTGATGCTGTGCAAACCCAGTTCAGCACTAGCTACAACATTGGGGTGTTGTCAACACTGTTTTGGTCACAAATCCCAAACATAGCACCATACGGGCTGCTATAAAGAAAATTATAGAATCATAGAATCATAGAATCGTTAAGGTTGGAAAAGACCCTGAAGATCATCGAGTCCAACCGTTAACCCGGCACTGCCAAGTCCACCACTAAACCATGTCCTCAAGCACCACGTCTACCCATCTTTTAAATACCTCCAGGGATGGAAACTCAGCCATTTCCCTGGGCAGCCTGTGCCAGTGCCTGGCAGCCCTTTCAGTGAAGAAGTTTTCCCTAATATCCAACCTAAACTTCCCCTGGCGCACCTTGAGGCCATTTCCTCTTGTGCTATCGCTTGGTATTTGGGAGTAGAGACCGACCCTCACCTCGCTATGACCTCCTTTTAGGTAGTTGTAGGGAGCAATAAGGTCTCCCCTCAGCCTCTTCTTCTCCAAACTAAACAACCCCAGCTCCCTCAGCTGCTCCTCACCAGACTTGTTCTGTAGACCCTTCACGAACTTTGCTGCCCTTCTTTGGACATGCTCTAGTACCTTGATGTCCTGGAGTGAGAGGTCCAACACTGAACACAGTACTCGAGGTGCAGCCTCACCAGTACCAAGTACAGGGGCACCATCACTCCCTGGTCCTGCTGGCCACACTGTTCCTGACACAAGCCAGGATGCCTTTGGCCCTCTTGGCCACCTGAGCACCCTGCTGGCTCATGTTCAGGCAGCTGTCAACCAACACCCCCAGGTCCTGTTCTGCCAGGCAGCTCTGCAGCCACTCCTTCCCAAGGCTGTAGCGTTGCATGGGGTTGTTGTGACCGAAGTGCAGGACCCGGCACTGAGCCTTGTTGAATCTCATGCAGCTGGCCTGGGCCCATTGATCCAGCCTGGCCAGGTCCCTCTGTAGGGCCTTCCTGCCCTCCAGCAGATCAACACTCCCACTCAACTTGGTGTCATCTGCAGACTTACTGAGGGTGCACTCAACCCCTTCATCCAGATCATCAAGGAAGATATTGAAGATATTGAACACTGAAGATTATTGAATATAATGAACACTGTTCACCCTGGAGGGAAATGATCAGCAAAGTGCCACAAGGCTTGATGCTGGCACAAGTCCTTCAGTCCCCCTCACACAACCCTGCCACTCCTCTGAGTGTTTGGTGGTGACAAACATGCAGATGGGTCCAAAGAAAGGTAAATAAATTGACAGGAAAAGCTTCCCCAGCTCCTTAGTGCATTGGTACAGACACTTCTAGGCCACAAGTCCTGTAACCTCCAGCTGCTGCAAAACAGGGAAAGGCTGACTGCATTGGGTTTACACGGCAAGGTTTGGAGAGGGGCCAGGGCTGCAGGGGTGGCTTCTATGAGAAGAGACGAGGGGCTGCCCCTGTGTCGGACAGAGCCAGTTCCAGCCAGCTGCAAGACAGATCCATCGCTGCCGAAACCTGGATCCATCGCTGACCAAAGCTGAATCCATCAGCAAAGCTGGTGGTGCTTTCATGATAACATAATTAAGAAAGCTTAAAAACCTCTGCGCAACAAGAGCTGGGAGACAGGAGTGAGAAAATGTGAGAGGAACAGCCCTGCAAACACCAAGGCTGAGGGCTGGTGCCAATGCTCGATCCTGACACCAAGCACCTTTCTGCATGCTTAGGCAAAAGACCCAAACCTGTCCCGAGCTGGAAGCACTGTGGGCATAGCTGGGGCTATGTGTGCTGGAGCAGGGGGAGGTGGGAGGCAGGAGGGGCTCAGGCAGCGGGGGAGCACGGCTGCGCATGCAGGGCACGATGCTCAGTGCAGACTGAGAAGAAGGAAGGGTCAGGCTGAGAGCGGGGCAAAGGGTCCATCTGGGAAGGGGGAGGAAGAGACAACAGAAGTTGCTTCTGCAGTGGACCCTAGGCAGGCAGGAGGGTGGCTCCCCTCCCCAGCATTGCCTGTCCTCCTGCTCCCATGAGCACCCAGGAAGCAGGGTTTTCCTGGCCAGCCTCGTGGGATGGAGGGCAGCAGCCTCTGGAGTCAGGGCCCTGCCCTGCTCCCCTCCCACCCAAGGGCAGGTCTGGCCCCAGTGCAGCTCTCTGACTCCCCCTAGTGCACCCAGTGCCTCCCCAGTGCTCTCAGTGCTCCTCCTTGCCTCACTCCAGTGATCCCAGTGCAACCCAGTGCTCCCAGTGCCTTCCTTGGGTCCCCCCACTATCACTCCCTGCCTCACCCTAGTACTTCTAGTAAAGCCCCAGTGCTCCCAGTGTCACCCCAGTGCTCCCAATGAAGCTCCCTGGCTCCCCTCGGTGCTCCCAGCACATCTACCTGGCTCCCTCCAGTGCTCCACTGACACCCCAGTGCTCCCAGTGCGAATCCCTGGCTCCCACCAGCGATGCCCCAGTGCTCCCAATGTGGCTCCCTGTCTCGTCCCAGTGCTCCTAGTTGTAGCCCAGTGCTCCCAGTGCATCTCCCTGGTTCCACCCAGTGCTTCCAGTGCCACCCCAGTTCTCCCAGTGCATCTCCATGGCTCCTTCCAGTGCTCTCAGGGCAGCTCCCTGAATCCCCCCAGTGCTCCCAGTGACATCCCAGTGTTCTCAGTGCGGCTCCGAGGCTCCCCCAAGTGCTCTCAATACAGCACCAGTGCTCCCAGTGCAGCTCCCTGGCCCCCCGTGTGCATCCAGTTCAGCCCCAGTGCTGCCACTGCGGCTTCCTGGCTACCCCCGCAGTGCACCCAGTGCTGATCCAGTGCTCTCAGTATGGCTCCCTGCCTCTCCCCAGTTCTCCCAGTGACACCTAAGGCTCCTATTGCCTTCCCTGCCTCCCCCCAGTGCACCCAGTATCACTCTGTGGCTTACCCTAGTCCTGCCAGTAAAGCCCCAGTGCTCCCAGTGACACGCCAGTGCTCCCAGTGTGGCTCCCTGGCTCCACCCAGTGCGGCTCCCTGACTCCACACAGTGCTCCCAGTGCTGCCCCAGTGATCCAAGTGGAGGTTCCTTACTCCCCCCAGTGCTCCCGCTGCCACCCTCACTGCTCCCAGTGCCACCCCAGTGCTTCCAGTGTGGTTCCATGGCTCCCAGTGCATTACCCTGCTTCCTTCTAGTGCTTCCAGTGCTACCCCAGTGCTCCCAGTGCAGCTTCCTGCTCCCCTCCAGTGCACCCAGTATCACTCCCTGGTACCCCCTAGTCAGCCCAGTAAAGCCACAGTGCTCCCAGAGCCGCTCCTGTGCTCCCAGTGCGGCTCTGTGGCTCCCCCCAGTTCTCCCAGTGCAGCTCCATTGGTCCCAGTGTATCTCCCTGCCTCCCCCCAGTGCTCCCAGTACAGCTCCCTGCCTCTCCACAGTGCTCCCGGTATCACCCCCGTGCTCCCAGTGCCACCCCAGTTTTCCCAGCATGACTCACTGCCTCCCCCCATGCTCCCAGTGTTTCCCCAGTCTTCCCAGTGTGGCTTCCTGTCTCATCCCAGTGCTCCCAGTTACACTCCAGTGTTGACAGTCTGGCACCCTGACTCTCCCCAGTGTTCCCAGTGTCACCCCAGTACTCGCATTTCTGCTCCTTGGCTCTCCACAGTGCTCCCAGTGGTGCCCCAGTGCTCCCAGTGCAGCTCTGTGTCTCCCCCCAGTACTGCCAGTGCACACTCAGTACTCCCAGTTTGGCTTCCTGGCTTCCCCCAATGCACCCAGTGCCACGCCAGTGCAGATGCCTGTTTCCCCCAGTGCTTCCAGTGCTGACCCAGTGCTCCCAGTGCAGCTCCCTGGCCCCTGCCAGTGCTCCCAGTATCACTCCCTGGTCCCCCCAGTCATCCCAGTAAAGCCACAGTGCTCTTGGAGCTGCCCCTGTGCTTCCAGTGCATCTCCCCAGTTCCCCCCAGTGCTTCCAGTGCAGCCCCATAGTCCCAATGGTGGCTCCCTGGCTCTCCCCAGTGATCCCAGTGTGGCTCCATGTCTCCCCCCAGTACTGCCAGTAAAGACTCAGCACTTCCAGTTTGGCTTCCTGACCCCCCCGCCCACTGCACCCAGTATCACTCCCTGGTCCCCTCCAGTCATCCCAGTAAAGCCCCAGTGCTCCCAGTGCCAACCCTGTGCTCCCAGTGCAGCTCTGGGGCTCCCCTCAGTTCTCCCAGTGCAGCTCCATTGGTCCCAGAGTGGCTCCCTGGCTCCCCCCATTGCACCAAGTGTGGCTCCCTGCCTCTCCCCAGTGCTCCCAGTTCAGCTCCATGTCTCCCCCCAGTACTGCCAATGCAGACTCAGTACTCCCAGTTTGTCTTCCTGGCTTCCCTCATTTCTCCCAGTGCAGCTCTATTCGTCCCAGTTTGGCTTCCTGCCCCCCTCCAGTGCACCCGATACCACTCCCTGGTCCCCCCAGTCATACCAGTACAGCCCCAATGCTCCCAGTGCAGCCCCTGTGCTCCCAGTGACACTCCAGTGCTCCTAGTGCGGCTCTCTGGCTCCCTGCAGTGTTCCCAGTGCATCTAACTGGCTCCCCGCAGTGGTCCCAGTGACACCCCAGTGCTGCCAGTGCAGCTCCATGTCTCCCCCCAGTGCTCCCATTACGGCTCACTGGCTCTCCTCAGTGCTCCCAGTGGCGCCCCTGTGCTCCCAGTGCGGCTCTGGGGCTCCCCTCAGTTCTCCCAGTGCAGCTCCATTGGCCCCAGTGTGGCTCCCTGGCTCCCCCCAGTGCACCAAGTGTGGCTCCCTGCCTCTCCCCAGTGCTCCCAGTGCCACCCCAGTGCTCCCAGTATGACTCCCTGGCTCCCTGCCAGGAAACGGTGTCAAAGGCCTTACTCAAGTCCAGGCAGACAGCATCCCCAGCCTTCCCCTCCTCCACCCAGCGGGTCACCTTGCCATGGACGGAGATCAGGTCGGTCAGGCAGGACCTGCCTTTCATAAACCCACGCTGGCTGGGCCTGATCCCCTGGTTGGCCCGTACGCGCCGCGTGATGGCGCTCAGGATGAGCTGCTCTGCAGTGGTGCCTGCTTGCCCTCAACTCTCTCCATCCCAGGAGCCTGGCCCAGCGCAGGAGAAGATGGAGCCCTTGAGATGTCTCCAGGTCTCCCAGGGAACCTACTCTGACACAGACCGCAGTAACCACTGATGTCCCCTCTCTCAGCGCTGCAGAGACACTTCTTCCCAGCAGTGTCACTTCTCCTCTCAGAGACAGAGTTAGGTACGGGAATACTCGCTCCTTGTCCCACCATCAGAGACACCAGAGAGGGGCAGGGAGGGGTTTCCTTTACCCATGCCGAGAGAATGGATTCAGATGAGTCAGCTGAGGCATCTCCTTCGGCGTTTGTAGTCCTGGAGCTGCAAGGGGACTCAGCTTGCTCCCGTGCTCCCCACAAACCCCCAGGACTGGTGATTCCTCTTGCCTCAGTTCAGGTGTACCCAAACCAGGAACCCGCATGGGAACCTCTTGTCTCCGCTCCCATGCTAATTAATGGAGACCGAGGGCAGGAAGCTACACGCAAAAGCTTCTTGGCCTTTGAGGTGCCAGAGGTGGTAAAACTACGTGTAGATAACTTCAGGTTCTAATGGAGCAATGCCGAGGGGCAGGACATCATCTGGGGGAAGCCTCTTGGGGGCTGGTGACAAATTCCTTTGGCCACCTGAATCAACAACACAAACTGTCTAAACAGTATGTTCAGGGCAACCTGCGGAGGTCGTCAGCTGGCCGCGTGGAGTGCAGTGCAACAGCGAGAGAGAAGCCTCTCCCTTCTTGTCTTCTCCATCAGCCGCATTTACACCACCTCCATTGATTATAAAGTTGTCTCATGTACATCCCAACGTTGCCAAACTCATTCTGGGCAGCTGCTCAGCGTCAGGGCCAATTCCAGGCCCGAGGTGCTGCGTGAGATGCCAGGGATCTCCAGCACAATTGTATGTGGCTGGCAAGGACAGCCCAGCACCTACAGGAAAGCCATCCCTGTCCAGAGCAGGCGCGTGACAGAAAACCCTGGGCATTGTAGGCGGATTTGGTGCTTGAGTGCAAGAAGCTGATTGCCACTGCTGCAGCGAGGCCAGGCCTGTCCCATCTCTATCCAGGAGATGCAGGCAGTGCATGACTAGGAAGCACATCACAGCGCAGCCTCTGCTCTTGTGCCTCCGCTCTGAAACGCGGCAGATTTTCTCTCCCCATCCTTTACCCACTGCCTTGATAAGACGTTCAAGGAACAGGCCAGTGATTTTCCCAGTACGCCTGAATCACAGCATGTCCACACCAAAGGCCATTTTCAGCAGCACCTTGTCTTTCCTCAGCATCAGTCTCGCCTCCCCCACAGGCCCTGTCATTTACACCTTTGGAGATTTTCAGGTCCCCGCTCCACAAAACAAAAGCCAACCTGACCCCAGGGTTGGTGATGGTTCCTCTCTGGGTGAGAGGCTGGAGCAGAGAGCCCCAGCAGTCCCTTCCCCATGAACACCTCCATGAGCCTGTGCCTTGCAGTGAGCCTGAGGAGAAGGCATTCAGCTGGAGGTGAGGGCCTCTGCAGAACCACCTCATAGGACAATTCAGGTTGGAAGGGAGCTCAGGAGGTCTCTGGTCCAACCTCTGTCTCAAAGCAGGTCCAGCTCTGATCTCAGACTAGGTTTCTCAGTAGAAGTCAGCATCCTCATGGAGCCCTCACAGGAGCCAGGAATCTAAGCTACTGCTACAGAAATGGAGAAAAGACATTTGACCAGCTCCCAGAACACAAGCATTGGTTAAGCCATGAGACCTGATATTGCTGGGAACATCCGCCTTCTTGTCCAGAGGAGTGTGTCTTCTGAATGCTTCCTGGCGTATCTCCACACCCATGGGGTGCTTTAGGCTGCAAAAAGAGTGGAAACAATGCCTCTCACCGGGGCAATCTCAACTTAATTGATGAAAGAGAGGGAGAGGGAGGCGTCTCAGAGCCTCACCAGTGCTGAGTAGAGAGGAAGGATCGCCTCCCTTGACCTGCTGGCAACATACCACCGTAGGCAGCCCCCAAAACCATTAGCCCTTTTTGCCACAAGGGCGTATTGCTGGCTCACGTTCATCCTGGTGTTCACCAGGACCCATAGGGTCTCTTGTGTAGAGCTGCTTTGCAGCTGTGCAACCCACAGAATATATTGATGCCTGAGGTTGCTCCTCCTCAGGTGCAGGACTTTGCACTTCCCCTTGTTGACCTTCCTGAGGTCCACAGCATTATGACTCTGGTGTCTCAGCCACTCCTCCCAGCTTTGTGCCATCAGCAAACTTGTTGAGGGTACACTCTGCCCCATCATCCAGATCATTAAAGAAATTGTTCAAGAGCATCAGAGCCAGAACTGACCCCGAGGGTACACCACTACTTGCTGTCCTCCAGCGAAACTTCATGCCACTAATCAACACCCTCTGAACCCGGCTGTTCAGCCAGTTTTCAATCCACCCAACGTCTGCTTCATCAGCTTCTATGACAGTGTTGAAAATCTTACTGAAGTCTCGGTAGAGAGCATCCACCGCTCTCCCCTTGTATACCAGCCCAGTCATTTCATCATTGATGCTTATCAAGTTGATCAAGCCATGAGTAACCCTCAGTGAATTCATGCTGACTACTCCCAATGATTTTCTTGTCCTTCATCTGCCAAGAAACGGTTTCCAGGATTCCCTGCTCTATCATCTTCCAAGGGATGGAGGTGGGACAGGCTGGCCTATAGTGCCCTGGGTTGTCCTTCTTGCCCTTACTGAAGACAGGAGTGACATTTGCTTTCTACCAGTCTTTGGGCCCTTCTCCCAATCACCAGGATCCATCAAAGACCATTAAGAGTGGCCTCACAATGACATCTGCCAGCACTCGTAAGTACTTGTGGGTGAATCCCATAAGGGCCCACAGGCTTACGCATGTCTCATTTGCTTAAAGATTGCCTGACCTGATCCTCTTCCACCAAGGGTACGTCTGCCTTGCTCCTGCCTTTCCTCCTGGCCTCTGGGACCTGGGACTCATGAAGGCCGGTCTTGCTAGGAAAGACTGGGACAAAGAAAGCAGTCAGTACCTCAGCTTTTTCCATGGTATGTGTAACCAGATCCCACGTCTCATTCAGCAGTGGACCCACATTTTCCCTAGCCTTCCTTTTGTCACCTAAGTACTTATGGAAGTTCTTCTTGTTGCCCTTGACATATTAACCAGCTTTATTGGACCCCTCTTCCCCTCAGGGCCTTATCCTATGGGCTTCTTCCAAGCAGATCCTTGAAGAGGCCAAAGTCTGCTCTCCTGAAAGCCAGGGTTGTGAGCTTGCTTTTCACCCACTGCCCTGCCCTCAGGATCCCCAACTCCACCATCTTTTGGTTACTGCAGCCAAGGTTGTCTTTGACCTTCACATTCCCCCGTGAGCCCCTCCTTTGACCTTCACATTCCCAGCAGAGCACCTCTCCTTGTTGCCTCCTCCATCACTTGGAGGAGGAAGTTATCTTCAGTGCACTCCACAAACATCCTGGGTTGCTTATGTCCTGCCGTATTGTCCCTCCAGCAGCTATTGGGATGATTGAAGTGCCCCATGAGGACCAGGGACTGCACACTTGAGGCTGCAAACTGGTCAGGTCAGACACCCGCTATAATGTCACCTTCACCTGTCCTCTCTTTAATCCTCACCCATAAGCTCTCATTTGGCTCCTTATGAATCCCCAGGCTGAGCTCCACACACTCCAGCTGCTCTCTCACATAAAGGGAAGCTCCCCATCCTCGTCTTCCCAGCCTTTCCTTTGGAAAGAGCCTGTGTGCTTACATTGCAACGCTCCAGTCATGGGAGCCATCCCACCACTCCTCCGTGATCCCACCAAGATTGTAGCCCTCAACTACACACAGGTCTCTATTCCATCAGGTTTACTCCTCATCTTGCGTGCATTGATGTCCATGCACTTGAGAGAACCTCCCAGTTCTGCAGCACCCTGTAGCCAGGATGGACCTTGTCTCTAGGCCATGGTATGGGTGTTCAGATGCTGGTACACAGGCACCAGAGCCCTTTGGAAGGCCCTGGGGTGTCTGCCCTGCATCCCACTTGAGGAGGGCATGGCTTTCCTGAAGGCCCTGTACTGCGTTTGCTGGATGTAGGCGAGTATGCTGGGCACCCCAGACACCTGTGATGACATTACACTTCTTTTTATGCCATTTAAACGAGGTGTCTTCAGTGCAAGGGTGTGGATGTGTCTTACCTTTGTAGTGCCTTCAACTCTAGTAAATTCAGCGGATGGAGCCTAGAGGGCCCTTCTGGGGCACTCCTGCACTTAGGCAGCTGAAGAGCTCTGCGTGCTCCGGGGAGGTACTGGACAAAGGCACATTCTTCAGGATGGTTAAGAATATCCTTCTTGCCCCTCTGGCCTCGCTGATGCTCAGGAAGGATGTGGGCATACTCAGAGATTTTCCATCGGAGCTTGCAGGCACTTGCACATGTCTTGGAGCACCCCTGCCACCTCCATCCTCACCAAGTGTCTTTGTGTGAGCAACTGACTGCCCACTGCAGGGGCTGAGAGTGGGGACTCACACCCAGGTAACCAGTTTATGCAGGGCTGCACTGAAGGGGTGATCCCAGCTCCCACGGCTCTGCAGGATGGATGAGGAACTGAATCCTGCTTTAGCTCAAGGACTTCCAGCTCAGGATGAGATGCCTGCATTGCCTCAGCTGAGTCACTGCCCTGCGCAGAGGGGAGCCAACCCCTCCCTGTAGGAATAGGTGAGATTGTGTTTTACTTTGACGAGATGCAGCTGTGCCCTTGAGGCTTGTTACAAACAAGTTTGTGAAACTCAGAGGCAGAAAAATAAGGATGAGATTGGATACATCCCTGAAGGAGGAATTCGCGTGCACCAGCTTGAAGAACCAATAAGTAATGCTGAAGAGACGCGGGGACAAAAGACAGTAGCCAATGAAATGGGCTTTGCTTGCTCGTGAACACTAAATCATATTATAAAAGGAATAGATTGTAAAAATAAAGGGTCTTCGCTTGTCTTCGCCTGAACTCATATGCGGAGTCTGTGTCTCATTCCCTTCACGTGGCATGGGTTGCATGCCCCCTGTTCCTTGCAAAGGGCTGGGAGAAGTAGACATTTGCTGCCAAAGGTCAGGGGACAGCTTGAGCTCCCCCAACACAAATGACTCCCCAGGAGCTGATTCTATAAACGACCTTTTCTCTAGAATTTCGCTATGAATCTTGCATGGAAATTTGGCCTGCTGTGGCAGTGATGATGTTCCTCCTCCTTGCAGATGATGTCAAGACGGAGCCGCTGAACTACAAGCTACGATCATGAGCCACCTCCTTCCCGTGGCCTACTGTGGATACCTGTGTGCAAGAGTGTCACCTG
This sequence comes from Platalea leucorodia, assembly GCF_965183815.1. NCBI lineage: Eukaryota > Metazoa > Chordata > Aves > Pelecaniformes > Threskiornithidae > Platalea > Platalea leucorodia. Next base: position 89,928 of record NW_028121285.1, read on the forward strand.
AGAGCAATGGGACAGCCAGGTTCTTTTAGGGATATTTGGCAGAATGATTACAGCACTAAATTGTAGTTAAAATTCAGCTTTATTTTCTTAACAGGATACTATGATTAGCATAGCACTGAATTTATGATTAGAATAGCACAGGATTTCTACGAGCAGAATCGATGTAGTACAATTTATAAGTAGCGTAATACAGAATTTATAACACAACTTATCTTCTAATTTCTAATGACCTGGATCCTAACCTAACTTAACTTCTGATTTCTAATCACCTGGACCCTCTGCCGATTGGGTCAAATCTTAATACATGGTTTGCTGTGTCAACATAACAATCATAATCAAGACTCGAAAAGTGTGTAAAAGAATAGGAGTCACTCACTCAGGCCTCGGAAGGAGCAGACCATGGTGGAGGCGTCCTTGGCCACTGGAGGGTCACAGGTCTCAGTGTCCTGCAGCAGTTCCAGTCCAAGGTCCTCCCTTATGACTTGTAAATACTTGATTTGTAAGCAGTGCTCTGTCTCTAAAAACAAGGAAGCAACAAGAGGACACAGGAGGAAAGGGAGAAGGAAGCCACAGGAGGCAAGGAAAGCAAAAACAGAAAAAGGAGGAGACAACAGGATGAAACAAGAGGGCACAGGAGGCAAGAAGAGGAGGAGGAAGAGGCAATAAGAGCCCAGAGAAGGAAACAGGAGAAGAAAAAAAAGGAGGCAAGAGAAGGACAAAGCAGGACCCAGGAGGTAAGGGAGGAGGAGGCGACAAGAGGACACAGAAGGAGAAGGAGGAGGAGGCAACAGGAGGTGAAAAAAGAAAATGCCACAAGAGAACAGAGCAAGAAAACAAGGGGGAAAGAAGCATGAGGAAAGAAGAGGAAATAGGAAGGAAAAGAGGAGGAGGCAAAAGGATGCAACAAGAGAAGGAGGAAAGAGGAGAAAACAAGAGGAAAGAGGAAGAGGCAGAGGAGAAAATGAAGGGACATAAAAGGAGCCAATAGGAGATAAAAGGAGAAGGAGGATGAAAAGAGAGCAGGGCATATCAGGAGCAGACATAAGGAAGAGGAACAGGAGGATGAGAAGGAAAAGGCAAGAGGAGGAGGAGAAGCAGGCAACAGGATGCAAGTGGAGGGAAGAGGAGGCGACAGGAGGCTGAAGAGGAAGAGAAGGAAAAAGGCACATGAGGCAACGGGAGGGAAGAGGAGGCAAGAGAGTGCAACAGCAGGCCAGAAAAGGAGTAGGAGATAATGAAGGAGAAGGAGGCAAGAGGAGTCAAAGGGAGGCAAGAGGAAGAAGAAGAGGAGGCAAGAGGAAGACACAGCAAGAAATTGAAGGTAAATGAGGAGTCAAAAGGAAGCAACAGGAAGAAAAAGAGGAGGCAACAGGATGCCGTAAGGCCCAAGAGAAGGAAAGGGGATGCAAAAGACAAAGGAGTCAGAGGAGTCAGAGGAGGAGGAAGGAGGCAACAGGAGTCAATGGGAGCAACAGGAAAGAACATGGGGAGGGGGGGAGACAACTGCAGCCAAGAGCAGGCAACAGGAGGCAAAAGGAAAGGGCGTCTTCCTCCTTCTTGTGCCTCCTCTTGCCTTTTACTGCCTCCGGCCCCACATGCTCCAGTCTGCTGCTCTTGCCTCCTGCTGCCTCCTCTTGCCTTCTCCTTCTCCTCTTCCTCCTCTTCTTCTTTTCTGTTGCCTACATTATTCTCCTCCTCCACTTTCCTCCTTTTTTCCTCCTTCCCCTCCTGCTCTTGCAACCTCTTGCCTCCTCCTTCTCCTCTTGCCTCCAACTCCTCCTCATTTTGCTTCTTTCTTCTCTTGCCTCCTTCCTCTTCCTTTTTCTGCCTCGTTGCCTCCTCCTCCTCTTGCCTCATATTCGCTCCTCCTTCTGTTACCTCCTGACGCTTCCTCCTCCACCTGTTCCCTCCTCCTGCTCCTCCGGTTGCCTTCTCCTGTGTCCTCTCGCTTTCTTTTCTGCATCCTCCGCTGTCACCTAGTATTGACCCTTGTGGCCTCTTCCTCTACTGCCTCCTCTGCCTCCTCTTTCCTCCTGTTGCTTCGTCCTCCTCCTCTCTGTCTTCTCTTTCCTCCTATTGCTTTTTTCTGCCTATTTTGCCTCCTCCTCCTCTTCTTCCTCTTCCTATTGCCTCCTCTTGCCTCCTGTTGCCTCTGGTTTCTTCCTCCTCCTCTTGCCTCCTGTCTCCTCCTCCTCTTCCCTTCTCTTGCCTTTCCTTGCCTGCTGTTCCTTCATTCTCCTCTTACCTCCTGTTCCCTCCTGGAGGTAAAGTGAATATGAGGAGGAGGAGGAGGAGGCAAGAGAAAAATACAGGCAGCAACAGGTGGCAAGAAGAGAAAAAAGGAAGAGGGGGAGAAGAAGGAAGAGGAGGAAGCAAAAGGAGATAAGAGGAGGATGAGAAACTGGAGGCAAGAGGAAGCAAGAGAAGACAAAGAGTTGAGGAGAAGAGGCCTACGAGGTGGAGATAAAGACAGTCAACAGGAGGGAAAAGAAAGCAAGAGGAAGATTAGGAGGCAGAGGTAGCAGGAGGCAAAAGGAGGCAAGAGGAAGAGGAGGAGGCAAGAGGAAGAGGAGGAGGCAAGAGGGGGCAATGAGTCAGGGAAAAAGTGGAGGCAAGAATAGGACACAGCAGGACACAGGAAGTATAGGAGAGGGAAGCAAGAGGAGGTCAGAGGAAAAGAAGGAGGACGAGGCAAGAAGAGGCAAGAGGAGGAAAAAAGGAGGAGGGAACAGGATGCTGTAGAAGGCAACAGTAGGAGGAGGCAGCAAGAGGAGGCAATGGGAGACAGCAGGAGAAGGAAAGGCAAGAGGACATAACAGGAGGTAGTATGAGGAAGAAGGAGGGGAGCAGGAGAAATGGAAAAATGGATGCAAGAAGAAGAAAGGAGAAGGAGGAAGAGGCAAGAGGAGCCAAGAGATGGGAATAAGAGGCTGTACGAGAATGCAGAAGAAGAGAAGGGAAGGGCAACAGGGGGCAAGGAGAGGCAAGAGGAGGAGGAGGAAACAGGAGGCAAAACGAGGCAAGAAAAGGCAAGGGGAGGAGGAGGAGGAGGCAAGAGGAGAAAAGAGGAGGGAAGAAGAGGCCAGGATGACACAGAAGTAAAGGAGGGGGCGGCAAAATGAGAGAAGAAAAAGAGAAAAAGGAGGAGACAAGAGGATGCCACATGATGTAAGGAGAGTCAATAGGAGGAGGAGGTGGCTGAAACATGAGGCGTCAAGCTAATGGTAAAAGAGGAGGCAAGAGGAGGTCACAGTAGGCCAGAAGGCAAAAGAAGGAGGAGGCAGGAGGAGACACCAAAAAGCGGAAAACGAGGAGGCAATTGAAGGCAAGAGGAGGCAAGAGTAGAGAAGAGGAGGAAAGAGGAGGCGGAGAGAAGAAGAGGCAACAGGAGAGAAAAGGAGAAGGAGTGGCAGAAGAAAGCATGATGTAACAGCTGGTGAAAGGAAGAAGAGGAATGAGAGGTGAAAAATGAAAATGCAAGAGGAAGGAGAGAAGTAGGTAAGAGTAGTCAGGAGGAGGGAGGAGGAGAGAACAGGAGGATGCAGAGGAAGAGAAGGAAAAAGGCACCTGATGCAAAAGGAAGAAAAAGGAGGCAGCAGGATGCCCGAGGAGGCAAGAGGAGGCAAGAGGAGGCCAGAGCAGGAGCCAGAAGGAAAAGGAGGAGGCAAGAGGAGGCAAGCAAAAGCGAAAAAGGAGGAGACAGGAATATGCGAGCTGAGGTTGCAGGAGGCAATAGGAGAAGGAGGAAGAGGCAATGGGCGAGGGCAGGAGGAGGGCAAAAGAGGAGGCAAGAGGAGGTCAGAGGTTTATGAGGAATTGACCTCTAATGGTCAATGGAATATGGTGCATCATGATGCGAGTTCCTTATAGTCCCAACATACTATATCCTATACCTACTAAATCAGCCCTCGACACAAGCTCCCGCCGCGACGGCCTCTCCTTCTCCCAGGGGTCCGGCTCTCGCCCCTATAGATAGATAGAAAGAATCAATTTATTGACAGTCAGTATAACAATAAATACAATCAGTTAAAATTCATTACAATTCATTACAATTCATTACATTTCTGATCTTAAACCCGTCCGAGCTTGGCTTACAAAGATATGTATAATGTCCACTGATGAGAATAGTGCCCTCTTTGATAGACGACAGGCAACCTTCTCTTGTCGGGAACCAGAGAGTCCAAGGTCCTTCAACAATTCATAGTTGCCTTGATGACATTTCCCACGTGCACCCAAGGGAAACCCAACAAACTTGATGTCACTTGCATTCGTCAGCTCTCGAATTTGCTCCTTCAGATGTTGATACTTTCAAACTTTCTCAGCAGCTGCGTCTGAGAGAGATGTCTGTTTGCTCTCAAACCTCACCGTGACATGACCAAAGCTTGTTGCTCCTTAACAAAGATCAAATCAGGTTTATAGAATTCATTCTGAGTATCTCTTAGGAGCGGCTCTTGGAACACCACCCAATCCTTCTTTTTCGCTTCAGCCATCAATAATTCACAAAGATAATTATGTCTTTTAATTCTGGCCTCCTGCACTACCAGTATCCAATAATATGTGAACAGGTCTCGGATTCCGCAGTACAATGTCTACATGATTTATTCTGAGAATCCTGTCTTCCTCTCGACAAAAATTCTCTTGTAGGGTAGACATTCACCCGTAATTGTAATGCAGTTATAAGTTTTCTGAGTGGAATGCCCCTGTAAGATTCCAGCCAACAATTACTGATCTTATCCTTTTCAAAGTTGGAAATACCCCGGCCCTGGGAGACAAGCTTGGTCCAATTAATAAATTCTTGTTTTCTCCAGTCACACGGTCTCGGAAAGATAATTTTAGGTGGTGGCACTTCCCATTCCAAGATCTTTTCCTCGCCCACTATTTCAGATATTACCATGACCGTCCTTGGGTCCCATATAGAAGGTATCTTTTCTTTATTTCCTCCTGCTGCAATCCACAACCTTTCATAATCCTTCTCAATCCCCTCCTCTCGTACCACAGATCTTATTGTTTCATCCAAAGACTGAGCAAGTCTATGCAGCATTTGAGCTTGTATACTGGGTATCAGACCAGATAACCTGGTGATTCCCAATCCTCCATCCCTGGTACTGGCATATAGGATGGCATCACAAGTACTCATAGGAAGATGTAACCATTCCTTGACAGCCGATCGAATTGTCAAATCAAGGGTCTCCAGGTATGTGGCTTTGACCTCTGCCTGATCCGCCAAATAGATCAATCTTGGAATGGTATACCCTTTCAAGATACCGACCTTTTGAAGCGGTTTCAATACCGCTTTATCAATCCAATTTAACCAATCTGTCAATTTCCCAAGTAGTTCTGGCTTTGTTATTCCAACCCATGGGTCAATATGTAAACCCAAATATTTCTCAGAGCTGCCTGGGTCAATCATATCAAGAGGAACACCTTTAATCATCCAAGGGGGACAGTCATTAATAGTATAAGAATCTTTTGTCAGCTTGATATAAAAGCCATGACATTTCTCCCCTTGAGTTCTGAGGTCAGTTAGGTCACAAAAGGCCTCCAAGATATCAATGTTCCTTTTCATCCCATCCCAAGAACCACTTAGCAATACAAGATCATCAGCAAAGGCCACAGCAGTTATGATTTTTGAGTGGTGTTGCAAGCCATCCCCCATTTCTTCCAGCTTACACAATAAGGGGTCTATTGCCAGACTGAATAAAATTGGAGACATTGGATCGCCTTGTTTAACTCCGATTCGGATTCCAATAGGATCCGACCGCTCATTCTTTAGGTCAATGCATGTGGTAATATCATAATACAAGTTCTTAATTAGGGCAATTATATGGTCGACCACGCCCTTTTGTTCAAGAGCCAACATAATACGAGAGTGGCTCACTGTATCGAAGGCTTTAGCCAGATCGACAAAGACTACACCCAATGATCGATGTTCCTTTTTAGCGTTACGAATGAGAAGTTGCAACAACTTCAAATTCTCAGCGCACCCAGCAGATTTAATAAATCCCCTTTGTCGGGGATTAATGGGGCATGCTTTTGTCAGCCTTGCTGTCAAAATCCTGGAAAACAGCCTCAATATGGTTGACCCAATAGTAATTGGTTGCCAATTATTGATATCATTTTGGTGCTCAGGCAAGGCCCATTTCAATATTAAAACCATCCTGCGTCCTCTAACCACATCCGGTATAACCCCCGACACCAGCCACAGATTGAATAATTCCATCAATTGATCATAATGCGGATCGATCTTTATAACATCTCTCAAACTTAGTCCATCGGGACCTGGTGCCGAGTTTTTATTCATCTCTGATATTTTTTGAAATCTCTTTCGCCGTGATCGTGGTTTCAAATGCAGAATTGTCTGCCCGACCAATGGTTCTGAATGTTCCCAAGCCCTTAAATGTACCAGGCGATTCCCATCTAGACTTGAACACGCTGTAAACCTCATCTAGTGGGATATGGCACTTCAGGGATTCCACATCACCCAGGATGATACCGGCTAGTTTTCTTCTATCAAGATAAAACAGCCACTGGAACCTCAGGAATTGACCCCGTTTTTTGGCCCTTTTCTTCATCCACACCTTAGGAGGTTCAAAAGGAGTAGCCCCTTGGGCTGGTTGCCTCTTCCGAGACGGGTCAGCCTTCAATTCCGCGGACTTTGAGAAAAAGCATGCATAATAGTCTTCAATCGCCTCATCAAGTAGTATTGATGGATGTTCTCCACCTTCGATTACTTCCTCAAAGATTCCCCGAAGAATGGGCAGCTTTTCAGATGACACCCATTCTGAGATCACTCTCCGATAATGGGATTTCAGTCCCCCTTCTACTTTTGATCCAGTGTCAACCCGAGATTCCCCTTCTTGCATCAGCTGCTTTTTCAATTCTTGCTCTTTCTTGGCTTTCTTAACAGGGCTTTTATGCAGCCCTCTTCTCTTGTCACTTATCTGCTTAGTCGTTTTTGATGGAATATAATCAGCAATCAACTTATTAATATTCTTACTTCCCTCAAACTGTTTATCCAACTTACGTAACAATTCAACCTCTTCCTCAGTCCAACATTGCTGATGTACCCCTCCTCTTGCACTTTCTTTAGGGCGAGCAGCCATAATCCGCTCAGTGTTTCTAACAGCGGGATGCGCCAAGTGATTATGTTGCCCAAGACCGATTTTTGATTTAAATACTCTCCCACATTCCTCACACACCAGACCTTCCACTGGAGCGGTTTCCTGAGCCCCTTTACATTTAGGACCATGGCAAGCAATACTTTGATGTTTCACATTTGTTTTTCCACAATTGGCACACTGAAACAAAATCTTTCTTTTTCCATGTGCTCTCTTTAAGCATTCAGTAAACCCTGACATTTTTCCTATTCGGGTTCCACAAAATGGACATGGTGGATTTTTGTCTGGGACCTTTACCACCGGTGTGCCCTCACTTGGCAGGTCAAGATTTGAACCCAAAATAGGCGTTGTTGGTAAAGGAGGAGCCATGGCACCAAGTGGTGAGAGTTCTTCTTCCTCCTCACTCTCTAGCTCTTCAAGATATGGGCCGATGACAATGCCCTCGAGCTCTGGAGAGGTCAATTCCTCATAAACCTCTAATTCCTCATAAACCACTAACTACTTTTGGCTTCCTTCTCCTCCTCCTCTTCCCACCACTTGCCTCCTCCTCCTCCTCTTGCCTCCTGCTCCTCCTCCTCCTTCTGCCTCTTGCTTCTCTTGCCACTTGCCTCTTCTTCCTTCTCACTCCTCGCGCCTCTCACTCCTCTTGCCTCCTCGTGCCTCCTCCTTCTCCTCTTCCTCCCGTTGCCTTCTCCTCTCTCCTCTACCTTGCTTTTCTTCCTCCTCTTCCTCTCGCCTACTCTTCACCCTTCTTGACTCCTCCTCCTCTGCCTCCTCTGGACTCCTCTTGCCTCCTCCTCCTCCTCTTCCTCTTTCTTCTCCTCCTCCTCCACCTCAGCCTCTTCCTCTTGCCTCCTCTTGCCTCTTTTCACCTCCACCTCTTCCTCCTCCTTTTGCCTCCTTTTCACACATCATCCTCTTGCCTCCTCATCCCTCCTCTGGCCTCTTCTTCCTCCTCCTCTTTACTCTCTTCACCTCCTACACATCAGTCCTGCTCAGCTTCCCTCCTCTGGCCTAATTCTCACGCTTCCTCCTCCTCCTTCTCCTCTCTCTCTTCCTCTTGCCTCCTCTGCCTTCTTCTGGCCTCCTCTTGCCTCCTCCTCCACCTCCTGCTCTTGCTTCCTCTTGCCTCCCGCTCCCTCCTCCACTTCCTCCTGCTCTTGCATCCTCCTCTTCTTCCTCCTCACGTTGCCTCCTCTGGCGTCTGCGTGCATCCCCCACCTCTTGCCTCCTCTCTCCTGCTCCTCTTGCCTTCGCTTGCTTTTCCTTGCCTGCTCTTCCCTCCTTCACCACTTCCCTCTGCTTTCCTCCTGGAGGAGAAGGGAAGAGGAGGAGAAGGAGGCAAGAATCTAAACGAGGAGGAAGAGGAGGCAAGAGGAGGCAAGAGGAAGAGGGGGAGGCTGAGGAGTAGAGAAGAAGAATGAGGAGAAAGCAGGCAAAGGAGGAGCAGGAGGAGGAGGAGGAAGGCAGAGGAAAGACGAGGAGGCTGAGGAAGTGGAGGCAAGAGGAGGCAAGAGGCGGCAAGAGATGAGGAGAGGAGGCGTGTGAGGTGGAGAAGAACAGCGCGTCAAGAGGAGGGAAGAGAAAGGCAGAGGGGTGTTAGGAGGCAGAGGTAGCAGGAGGGAAAGGGAGGCAAGAGGCAATGGAGGAGGAGGCAAGAGGAGGCAAGGGAAGCAAGAGGAGGCACCGGGGCAGGGTAAAAGTCGAGGCGCGAAGAGGGCAGAGCAGGAGAGAGGAGGTAAAGAAGGAGGAGGCAAGAGGAGGAGAAGAAGGAGGAGGAGGCGCGAGGAGGCCAAAGAGGTGGAGGCGTGAAGGTGCTGAGGAGGCAAGAGGAGAAGAAGGAGGAGGAGGCGCGAGGAGGCCAAAGAGGTGGAGGCATGAAGGTGCTGTAGGAGGCAAGAGGAGAAGGAGTATGGAAGAGGAGGCAATGAGAGAAAGCAGGAGGAGGAAAAGGCAAGAGGCCATAAGAGGAAGGACTAGGAGGAAGAGAAGGTGGCAAAGGAGAAGGCAAAAGGTTGTCAGGTGAAGAAAAGAAGAGGAGGAGCCTGAGGCAAGAGGAGTCAAGGTGTGGGAAGAGGAGGCGGTCGGAGGCTGCAGCAGAAGAGAAGGGAAAGGCAAGAGGAGGCAAGGTGAGGCCTTGGAGGAGGTGCGAGGAGGAGGCAGCAGAATGGCCCAAGAGGCGCGAGGAGGCGCAAGGAGGAGGAGGCGCGAGGAGGAGGCAAAAAGGCGAGGCGTGAGGAGGGCAGAGCAGGAGGCAGAAGGTAAAGGAGGAGGAGGCAAGCAAAAGTGCAAAAGGAGGAGAGGCGAGGATGCGAGCTGAGGGAGCAGGAGGCAATAGGAGGCGGAGGAGGAGGCAATGGGCGAGAGCAGGAGGAGGGCAAAAGGGGAGGCGCGAGGAGGTGAGAGCAGGCCAGAAGGCAAAAGGAGGAGGAGGCAAGCAAAAGCGGAAAAGGAGGAGGCGCGAGGAGGGCAGAAGCGGCGTGAGGAGGAGGAGGCAATAGGAAGCAATGGGAGGCGCGAGGAGGAGGAAGAGGAAAAGAGGGGAGGCTAAAAGAGGGAAAAAAGGGAGAAGAGGCAAGGGAGGCTGAGTGGGAAAAGGCAAGAGGAAGAGGAGAAGTAGGCCCTAGGATGGAAGAGGAAGGAAGAGGAGGCTTCCGGAGGCTGTGGAGGAAGAGAAGGAAAAAATCTTCATGAGGCAACGGGAGGTAACAGGAGCAGGAATAGGAGGAGGCCAGAGCGATCAACAAGAAGGTAGACGAGGAGTAGGAGAGACAGAAGGAGAAGGAGGCAAGACGAGGCATCGTTAGTCAAGAGGAGTTTAGAGTAGGACAC